>NC_090328.1:138030642-138331267 GCF_035084215.1 Heptranchias perlo
CTGCATGGTTTTTTCCATCATTACCTGCTGTGTAATCTGCTCTGTGTTATTTTCTCAGTCCACAAGACAAGTAAAATAAATCAAAATATTAAGCAGTGGGATTGCAGCTAATGAACAGTTCTGCAAATCTATTATTCAAAATGTACTATTTTTTGCAAGACAGCAATTAGAAACATTTAAGAATATGAAACAACTTGAGAATGGATCATTAAGCAGCCAAAACATGTCAGAAATGCTACGCTAATGACCAGTATGAACAGACAACCACTGGAAATACATGATGGTCTTCAGTTTTAGACAGAAGATATAAAGGTTTCTTACTAAGATGAAACATTGGGATAGATACTGCTTGGAGCTCCACGCTGCTCCATAGATCTATACTAACCCACAAACTTCGTCTTTTCTTTGGCCACTTCCTTGAACGGGAAGCAGAGAAGAGCCCAGCGTCAGTTCAGGTGAAGCTAAGACCCTGGGAGAAGCAAACAAGGCAAGGGAATACACAATAAATGGGAAGATACTGAGAGGTGTAGAGGAAGAGAGGGACCTTGGAGTGCATGTCCACAGATCCCTGTAGGACAGGTAGATAAGGTGGTTAAGAAGGCATACAAGATACTTTCCTTTATTAGCCAAGGCAGAGAATATAAGAGCAGGGAGGTTATACTAGAACTGTATAAAACATTGGTTGGGCCACAGCTCGAGTACTGCGTACAGTTCTGGTCACCACATTGCAGGAAGGATGTAATTGCACTAGAGAGGGTGCAGAGGAGATTTACGAGGATGTTGCCAGGACTGGAGAATTTTAACTATGAGGAAAGATTGGATAGACTGGGGTTGTTCTCTTTGGAACAGAGGAGGCTGAGGGGTGATTTAATTAAGGTGTATAAAATTATGAAGGGCCTAGATAGAGTGGATGGGAAGGATCTATTTCCCTTAGCAGAGAGGTCAATAATCAGGATGTATAGATTTAAAGTGATTGGTAGAAGGATTAGAGGGGAGCCGAGGAAAATTTTCTATAATTCTATGCAAGAGGATCGATCTCTCCCCTCGACCAATCAGATTGCAGCATTTTTGACAGCTGCCTCTGCAGGCTTGGAACATTAAACAAGGAAGTGAAAAGATACAACATTTTAAATCAATGTAAAAACAGTGAAAAAAAGGTAAGAAATAATTCAATTAAATAAGATTCAGAAGGGAAAAGTAAAAAAAAATAATTTCTTAATTTTTAAAAAAAAATTTTAATGACCAAAACTATTAAAATAAGGAGTAATGAGACTTCACATTTTTAAAAGATAATTTTTAGTTGTTTGGCAGTCATTAAGACTTACCATGCTGTTAAAACTTAGTTTAGACCTGTATTTTTAAGCATACCTGTTTGGTGATGTAATTAGTTACTTTCCAGTTGGGTAGATAAGCAGGTTTGCATTTTTTCAATGATTTCCCTGATTGCAGTGTGCGATGTCCCATCAATTTGAAGCTGCCATATCGCAGGTGAACCAGTAGGAGCAGGTTCCGATTTCCCCGTTTCACCTCCATTTCGCTACTAACAACGGAGAGCATTGTTGAGCTCTGTTATTTCCCAAGCACCTTTTGCCCCATTATAGATTATTTTCAATAATTGGGACCAAGAGCATAATTAAATAAAAGTCATATGTAGCAAGCCAAATCTTGTTAAAGTTGAAGCAATGCTTAAAATACCTTCTCTCGCTGACAAAAATAGCGAGAGAATTCTCGGAATGACTTGCTATCTGCATTATGTTGCTTCAAACTTCTCAGAGATAACTGCCTCTATTCATGATATACTAAAGAAAGAAGTTGACTTTGCATGTGACTGTCATGATGAGATGTGTTTGGATGAGATCAAGAGGATCATCTCTCAAGCACTGAAGTACGTTGCTGTAGTAAGGATGTAGTTGTATACTAAGATGCATATGAAACGGAACTGGGAGTATGTCTCTTCTAAGATTAGCCTTAACTCATGCCTCAAAATTTCCAACTGAAACAGATAAATTATGTTCAGATCAAAAAAGAACAATGAACTATTGTTTTTAATATGAATGGTATGTCTCTGGAAAGAAAATCATAGAAAGTGACCACAAACCATTCCCAGTAGTGCACCCAAAAAGCTAGAGAATAATATGTCTTTAAAATACAAATTTGATGTTATTTGCAAGAGGCAAGGACGTGTTTCTTGCTGACGCGCTGAGCAAAGTGCATCTACTTCACATAACCAGAGAGGTTGAGGATATTGAAGTCATATCAATTGACACACATTTAGACACATAGAGAGAAACCCTGGATATAGTGTAATACCTCTATCTGAACATGGAATGAGCAAGCTATTGAAGCAGCTGAAGATTTCAAACTGTTGAAAGTGAAAATAAGCAACGGACGGTCTGGCCCAAGAGAAGTGCCGCCCAGGTTGCTGTGTGTTTCAGCACTAGAGATGAACTGAGCATGCTGAGTATGGATTGGTATTCAAGGGAGATTGAGTGATTATACCACTCTGTATGAGAATCCAAGATTATCTCCAGAGAGCTAAAGATAGATAAATGATCCTCAGATGAACAAGGCTGCAGGCACATACATATATAGGTGTGATGTATGCAAACAGTTTCAAATCAAAAAACAATTGGAACCGCTGATGGAAAAGGCTCCCTTCAATACTGTGAATAACAAGCCCACTATTGTAACAAGGTGTGGTAGAGTAGTGCAAAACCCATGTAACGGGTTTATCGATCAGTGACCCCTGTTTGAATTGTTAAAATTGGAACCATTGGACTCTATAGTTGATATAAACTTGACATTTCATCAACAACTTTTTATGACAAATACAGGAAGTTCCCTTTAATCTGGAAGTGTTTGTATGACTGATAGCTGCATGTGGCAAATTGAAAATGGCAAAACAGTAATCGGCATATTATTAAAAATACTCACATATTCTCATTTGTTACTGAACTAACTGCAACAAATACTAACAACTAGAGAGCGATACTAACAACTAGAGAGTGAGAGAGATAAAAGTAGTGCTCAGTTCTAAATCTGAAAGAGCAAAGAGCAAACTTTTTTAAGCTCCAATAGGCAAGTTGTCCTGCAAGTTATCAGTTAAACAATGTCAGATGGTTCCCTTCTCCATACTCACTTTTCAAAGACCACTGCTGTAGAGGAGGGATTGAAAAATAAGATAGTGCACAGTTATCAGCCATCTTATGGTCATCAATAAATCTCCAGTTCACTTGTTATTCCTCTTCCCTCCCCCCCCCCCCCCCAAGGATTTCAGGGCTTTTTTCCCCTCGGTGTTAACTGCTTAAGGATCCTTTAACTTATTCCTTCACCTTTTCTTATATACAAATGGGTCATTGGCTATTGGTTTCAAGTTACCAGAGAGAGTAGATTGAACACTTCCATAAACATTTTGAAAGGCAGCTTGACTGGAGAGCAGCACTGGTAGCTCCCATTGAGTTTGTTGGAGTGGCCTCCCAACCAAGGTGATCAAGAGAAGGAAGGTGAAAGAGAAAAAAAAATAGGAAACAGAAATTTCTAAAGTAGTTTCTGAAAACATGAATAGGAGCAGGAGTAGGCCATACGGCCCCTCAAGCCTGGTCCGCCATTCAATCAGATCATGGCTGATCTTCCACCTCAATTCCACTTTCCTGCCCTATCGCCATATCCCTTGATTCCCTTAGTATCCAAAAATCTATTGATCTGAGTCTTGAATATACTTAATGACTGAGCATCCACAGCCCTCCGGGGCAGAAAATTCCAAAGATTCACAACCCTGAGTGAAGAAATTTTTCCTCAGCTCAGTCCAAAATGGCTGACCCCTTATTTTGACACTATGACCCCTATTTCTAGACTCTCCAGCCAGGGAAAATGAGATGTTAGCAATAGAATTGCCAACATAGTGACTGGCTACTGACAAAACTAAACATAAAATTCATTCGCCTTGACAAGCCTGGTGATTCAATGACAGAAAAGTGCATGTGCTAATAGTCATTTTATTAGTAGTGTTGGTGGAGTGGGTGGTAACTTTTGCTCATTCTACCAAAACAGTTCTTGAAAGTAAACAGGTGCAACACTCATTAACACACACTGATCGAGTGTTAATCTTTTATTTTGCTTGGTAACTGCTTGTTAAGCAGTAATTAAAGTAAAACCTGTTAATTTATTCAGGATTTACTTCAACTTCCTGTTCTAATGATGTGGAGATGCCGGTGATGGACTGGGGTTGACAATTGTAAACAATTTTACAACACCAAGTTATAGTCCAACAATTTTATTTGAAATTCACAAGCTTTCGGAGGCTTCCTCCTTCCTAAGGTGAATGTTGTGGAAATGAAATCCTCTGCAATGAAATTCTAATGATTAAGGTGGATGTTAAAAGATTCCATGGCTCTGTTTGAAGAGCGAGGAGTTGTCCTATGTCCTGGCCAACATTCCTCCCTCAACCAACAAATAAATGAACTGGCCATTCATCTCATTACTATTAGTGGGAATTTGCCATGTGCAAAATGGCTATTGTATTTACTTACATAACAACAGTCAGGACATTTCAAATTAATTCACTATGTAAAACAGTTTAGAAAGTTTCTAAGAGATATGATTAGATACTATATAAATACAGTCTTTCATCAAGTTTTATCAAAGATCACAGATCCCTGAAGGTAGCAGGACAGGTAGATAAGGTGGTTAAGAAGGCATACGGGATACTTTCCTTTATTAGCCAAGGCATAGAATATAAGAGCAGGGATGTTATGCTAGAACTGTATAAAACTGTATAGTAAGGCCACAGCTTGAGTACTGCGTACAGTTCTGGTCACCACGTTACAGGTGAGATGAGATTGCATTAGAGGATACAGAGCAGATTTATGAGGATGTTGCCAGGGCTGGAGAATTTTAGCAATGAGAAAAGATTGGATAGGCTGGGGTTGTTTTCTTTAGAACAAAGGCTGAGGGGAGACTTAATTGAAGCATATAAAATTATGTGGGGACTAGATCGTGTGTATAGGGAGGATCTATTTCCCTTAGCAGAGGGGTCAATGACCAGAGGGCATAAATTCAAAGTAATTGGTAGAAGGATTAGAGGGGAGCTGGGGAGAATTTTTTTCACCAAGAGGGTGGTGGGGGTCTGGAACTCACTGCCCAAAAGGGTGGTAGAGGCAGAAACCCTCGACTCATTTAAAAGTACTTGGATGTGCACCTGAAGAACCATAACCTGCAAGGCTACAGACCAAGTGCTAGAAAGTGGGATTGAGCTGGATAGCTCTTTTTCAGCCAGCACAGACACGATGGGCCAAATGGCCTCCTTCTGTGCTGTAACTCTTTATGACTCTATGACGTTCACCAATAACTCTCATCTGTATACAAGTGCATTCCTCCTCCTGGGCTTAAGGCTTTTATGTAAAACAAAAAGGTGATGGTGGCACAAGTTGAGCACATGAGCACCTTCACATTGTCGATGAAGATAATTTCTGCAGTGAATGTATACAATTTTCATTACACAAACCATGAAGATTGCTGTCTCCAAAAACTCATGTAACTTCCAAGCCCAGTCTGATAGCCCAGCCTATAATCTATATAATGGCCTCTTTGTAGCAGATAAGGGGGTTTATTTGCTGCATGGCACTATCAGTCCCAGCACTGAGGTATCTATTAAAGGCCATCATCTTGTAGAAAAACAATATTATCTAGTACTTGATAAGTAATTTTGCAGAGAGAAGGAAAGGCTGCACAACAGCATATGTTTGAAATATAAACAGAAAATTCTGTAAAAACACAGCAGGTCCTTCAACTTCCTTAACAAAAGAGATCTATTAACATTTCTGGTGTAAGCCTTCATCAGAACATATTAGGGCCCATTTTATGAAATTGAGCTTTTCATCCATAATTGTGTCAAGCATGTCCTTGACTTTCTCATGTGCTCACAACTAGTAAGGCTCTATGCTGGAAGAGTGCATTTGTAAAATCAGCCCCATTTTTAACACTGCTCAATCCTAATTAAAGAAATGTAAAATACCTTACCAGCTTAAGGAAGAGTGAATACTTGTGTAGTTAGTTTTAGCCATCTATAAAAGAATTCCATGAACAATCTATTCTCAACTGGTAATAAGCATGTTTGTCTTTGCTGGCCTGTTATAATACTGCTGAATGTTGTAATATCTCTCTTTTGTACTCCATTTACAGAAGGGTTAACAATATCCTTCTGTGAAAGACACCATAACTGAAACCTAAAACTTCCTTGGATAGGAAATTCTACCAGTGGAAGATAATTATAGTAATTGAGTCTGAGCCATATATACTGGTGATCCTTATTACTTATCTTGGCACTTTGATTCACATTGGACGTCATCTTCTGCACATCCCTCCAAGCATAGTGGGCCATGGAGATCACATTGACTTTGTGCATGAATACCTCTCTCACCTGATGGACCCCCTGTTTTGTTGTGATTTATTGAGCTTTGTCCTTCTGACACATATAGGTCATTTCTCCATTCCCTTACTCAGAATGATTCCCATGCTTTCCCTATGAAGTGAGCCATACTGCACTCACATTTGCACACTCCACAGCTGGACCAATGCACTGAGCATTATTTATAATGCTGACATGCCGATTAAGGAGGTTAATGGGGTAATTGCAGCTTTTTACTGATTAGCTGCTCAGTTTGTGTGTTAATTGTAACATAGCCCAGCTCCGAGAATGTACTATAAGTAAAGCTGTGCATTCCTATGAGTATGTTCTATAAAAAGAAAAATTAATTCCATAACCAGTGAGCTAAACCAGTTGGCAAAAAGAAATAATGGAAGGAGAAGAGTGATGCTGCTGTCTCTGTCGCGGTTCACCATCTTGGAACTGTGCCAATGTTGGGTAGCTGCAGCTGCAGGTCCCTTCCTCACAGAGCTTGACCCTGTTTCCCTGACAGCGCATGTCACTGGGACAGATGAGATAAAGTTTCATTCCTGCGTCTATCCCTCTACTTGGCCCTGCAGGCCGCTGGGATCAGCCTTGTGAAGCTATGCAATCCTAAAACAATGATTTTGATGATTTTCTTTTTCAAATACCAAATGCCCTTGAGGCTACATTGACGTGGAACAGGAGGCCTGCAGCAAAGGATTTAATTTCTTTAAAAAAAAATGCAACAAAAAACATGAATCATGAAGGTAATTTTACTCTCCATTTTTCCTTGTTTAACCCTATGCAATTTTGACTAAGGACTATGTTTAAACATGACGCACTGGTCTCCCAGAAGAGTCCGTTAACTGTTTTAATGTGTTACGGTTTTGCTGAACCCATTATTGTAGTTGAATTTGGAAATATATCAGGAAGAGCTTGTTTAATGCCAGATCTCAATCTCCTTTAAACTTATTTTTTATCGTTGAACCATCTACAGTATGCAGCACGGCTGAGTGGTAGCTCCTTCTGAAGGTACCAGCAGTAATGCCGACACAGGACATGGAGTACCACATCATGAAGTCCACAATAAGAAACAGATGTCCTTAATTTCCCAAGTGTGTCCCACAGCAGTTTCCACTGACATCCCTTCCCGTTGAAGTCTTGACTTAGCTTTATAAACTGCAGATGTCAAAGATGCCTTAATATGAAGTTCTGCATTTCATTTTGCAATGAATGGGATATCCATATCATGAGTAAGAATTGCCATAAATGCACAATGCAAATGCTGGAAATCTGAAATAAAACAGCTATAAGTGAAGAGTTACAACTGAAACATTAACCCATTATTCTCTTTCAGATGCTGACCACGCTGCTGTACATTTCCAGCATTGTTACAGAAGGGTAGATTATTTGGGCCAAGTACTGATGGTCTAAGAATGGCACAGGAGCAAAAAGGACACTGGGGGACTGGAAAATTTGGCTAAGATCCCTATACCAGGATATGTATAGCATTTGCATCAAGTGCAATTTTCCAGAAGGCCTTTTAAATCAGCCTAAAGTGCATTTGCCAAACTGAGCCATGGTTTCATTTTAATATTATAATATTTAAATGAAGCCTCAGGTCATTTTCCATTTGTTTGGAATGATACTGAGTTGGGAGCTCACTTCTCCCACTTGAAATTGGCCTAAGACAATCTCTACAAAGGTCCAAGGTTATCAGCTTTTTTTTATTTTGCTGTACATTTTTAGTACGGGCTTCTGTTATATTGGTATTTATTGGCATTTTTCTGATAATTTTCTTCAGTTTATTTTCTTCAGTGCATTTTCCTTCCTCCCTCTGCACCATGCCTTCAATATCTCTCTCCAGTGTTTGAGACCCTCCGAACTCATCACCGCTACCTGCTCCATGGTTTAGAGATGATCTTTATATCACTGTGATCCCTTCATTATATTCTTTACCTTTTCTGCAAACATGGACAGATAACAGAAGATAATAACGGGTACCCAGGTGGGAATATAGATTCATCTCAGCAAGGGGTTCAGATGATAGCATAAATGTCAAAACTGAAGATCCAATTAACTTATAAGTCTTATCTGAAACCCAAAATGAGATTACAGCCATGAAATATTGGATTATTAGGGAGAAAATGTTGCTTTTTTTTGTCAGGGTGGATGTCGACAGCCAGCTGAAGTATGAAGAAGTTCAGACTAAAGGATGAATAATTGTGGTTTAATCCCTACAAATTTATTGACTGATAACTACAGTTAATTATAGTTTATATAACAACTAGTTTTGGGAATAGGTTTCAATTAATAAATTATATGTTGTGTAATTCTGTCCACAAAGTTGTGAACTAAGAAAAATATTATTTATTTTCAAAGAACCAATCAAAAAATACTTATTTCACTGTCCCGGCAGATTTCCTAGAGGTGTTTTTCCAAATCCTTTCAATGGAGATATGTACTTCAACATCATCACTCCCTAACCTCTCATTCATTTTGTACATTGACATGGGAGCTCTGCTCATGCATGACGTCTTGTGTCTAGTGGATGTTTTGTCCATTAAATTTCCTACGCAACACTTCAGTGTCACACTGTGTACTCATGTATATTTCTGTGCGATATTTGCTTTGATTGGCTGAAAATTTGTATTCATAAAACAGTGACAAATCAGAGCTGAGCAAGTACTGAACTTAACAATCAACATGTAGCATAAGGAAGTGAAACCTACCATTCAGCAATTTCAAAAAACTTCCAATCAAAAATTGACAGTCATCAAACAGTTACCAATAGCAAGGAGCAGAAGGTGAACCAATTAAATCACTGAAACATTGGACCCAATTTTAGCAGGGCTGCGGGTTCTCGGCGGATGGGCTAGCTGGCGCGTGGGTAACGCGCCCGGTGAAATTAGTGGGTTTCCCGCGCGATCGTAGCAGGCAACCCACTAATTGGATTCACTTACCTGCTCCTCCGGGTTCCCCGCTGCTGGTCTGTGTGTCGGGCGGGCTGCGCATGCGCAGTAAGATCTGTCAGCTGGAGGCGCTCTATTTAAAGGGGCAGTCCTCCACTGACAGATGCTGCAACCAATAGCAAAGATGACTGCATGGAGCAGCCCAGGGGGAAGGCTGCTCCCAGTTTAATGATGCCTCACCCCAGGTATCAATACATGGGGTGAGGAGGAGGGGGAGGACAGAGATCTTTCACCCGGCGGGCGGGAGGAAGCGGCCCGCCTCTGCCACCAGGAAGGCCTGGCTCGAGGTGGCAGAGGGGGTCATCTGCGCCACCAACATATCGCCCACCTGCACACAGTGCAGGAGGCGCTCCAATGACCTCAGTAGGTCAGCCAAAGTGAGTACACGTAGTCTTTCCCCTACACTCCGTCTGCCACATCACTGCCCCCACCCCACATCTCCTTCGGCACTGCCAACACTACTCTGTCACATCACCCCTCATACCCACTCAAACCCCATCCTCATCTTACCTGCACCTACTCACCTCGCCAGTACTCACCCCACCACTACCACGCAACCCAATCCTCATACAATCTCATGGCTCTATCTCATACTCACCCTCTCGTGCATCTCCCTCACGGCCAGCCTCACTCAACCTGCCACTACCTGTGCTGCAGCCACAGGGCATGCATCACATATGTGCAGTAGGCAGCGTAAGGCAAACGTGTCGTGAGCATGAAGGGGATGCACAAGGGTGTTTGAGGGTTTGTCATGGTTGTTACTTAGATTGAATTTCAGAACAACTCACATCACACATTATATTGGCACCACTACTGCCATGTCTTTGCGAATCCTGTCCGGTTTGTGCAATAATGCCCGCTCCTGGGTATCACTATGAGGACCCACCACTGATGCCACCCATTGTGTCACTGCAGAGTGGGTGTAGGTGTATTTGCAGGGCTCTTCTGCGCTGACGAGTGAGAGACATCGGCGATGTCCCCGGTTGCACCCTGGAAGGCTGCGGAGGAGAAGTTCGGGAGGGCAGTGGTGACTTTGACAGCGACAGGTAGGAAGATGGTGCACGGGCCAGCCAGGAGCAGCTCGGCATGAAAGAGACTGCAGATGTCCACGGCTACATGTCGAGTGACTCTGAGCCTCCGTGTGCACTGCTGCTCAGAGAGGTCCAGGAAGCTGAGCCTCGGTCTGTGGACCCTGTGGCGAGAGTAGTGCCCCCTGCGATGCATCTCTCTCTGCCGCTGCCCTCCCTCCTGCTGTACAGGTGGATGTGTCACAGCACTGTGTTGTGGAGCTCCACGTGTCAGAGGTGGACGGCGTGGATGGCGAGGCTGGTGATGCTGTTCGCCCTCCAAGGGAGTCATGACTGCAGCTACGGCGGCCCCCATCCGGAAGATGTACATCTGAGGGCGTCCGCAAGGTAGGTAAATGTCTCCGGACCCCGGGGTAAGTGTGCAGGTTGGTGACTTTGACCGTCAGGAGGAGGGTGGTGGAGGCCAAACTTTGACCCAAGTGACAGAGTGGCCTCCTGCAATGGGTGAGGGTCTCCCCCCTCCACCTGTCAAATGGACCTTTGCAGCTGCCACAGGCTGACAGCTGCAACACGTCCATTTGATCTGGGAGTGTTTCCCCCAGTGTGGGAAACAGTCCCATGTTGATCCAAAATCACACACAGTCCCTTAATCAGGTCAGTTAATGACCTGAACAAGCAAAGTAAATACTCTCAAGTGGCATTCCGCTGGCTTTAATTGCCTGCGGGATTCCCACCAGCGGGGGCTGCGCGCGCACGCCGGCGCGTCAGCGAGGAACCCGGAAGTGGGCGGGATCGAGGCGGGATCCGGTCCCGCTCCTGGATTTCGGGATTTTCGGGGCCCCCCCGCCGAGAACGCACTCGATAGCGGGTGGTAAAATCGAGCCCATGAACTCTGTTTCTTTCTCCACAGATGCTGCCTGACTTGCTGAGCATGTCCAGCATTTTCTGTTTTTATTTCAGATTTCCAGCATCCGCAGTATTTTGCTTTTAAATCACTCTAAATACTTCAGCTGCCGTCATTAACTATCGTTCTTAGTATTGGAAATAAGATTTTGTAACACAACAAATACATAAAATGTTACACAAATCCCAACTCAATTATAGTCTGCTTCTATCTGTGTCTCATCCTTTCATAATTTTAAACACTTCTTTTATGTCGCCCCGTAATCTGCGTTGTTCTAATGAAAAAAGACCCAATTTTTCAAGTCTTCATATTTTTATTTCCTCATACCAGGAACCATCCGTGTTGTACCATCTCTAAAGCCTCAATATCCTTCCCATGGTGTGGAGCCCATTACTGTGCCCAGTACTCTAATTGAAGTCTTATTAAGGTTTTGTTCGTGCTCATCATTACCTCTTGGCTTTTATATTCTATATCTCTTGAGATAAAACCTGGAATTCTATTAGTTATTTTTACCGTCTTATCAACCTGAGGTACTGCCTTTAACGTTCTATGAACCTGTACCTCCAATTAGCTCTGCCCTTCCACAGCACCAAGCCTACCTTCCATTCAGAGTATCATTACTGCTGCTGCTATTTGTTTTACTAAAATGTATCACCTCACGGTTACTGACATTGAATTCCATTTGCCACTTTTTAACCCATTGCCCCATCTTACCAATATCTTTTTGCGGTTTCCTTTGGTTTTCTCAAGAATTAACTATTTTGGTATCATCTGCAAATTTCAACAGCACTCCCTCTGGGTCTACATTCAAATCATAGATATACACAGTGAACAAAAGTGGCCCCAGAACTGAAACCTCAAGGACACTGCTACCCACTTCCAACCATTCTGAAAAACTGCCCTTAACTCCTTCTCTCTGTTTTCCCCCTTCTAACTAATATTTAATCCAGTTTGCTACTCTCCCTAAGTCAATATGCTTTAATCCTCTCTAATAATGTGGTGCCTTATCAAAGGCTTTACTAAAGTACATGTATACTACATGCACTGCATTTCCCCCATCTGCCATGCCTATTACCTCCTCAAAGAATTCTAGCAGGTTTGTTAAGCATGGTCATCCCTTTTGAAATCCATGCTGGCTAATAACTATTTTCTCTTCATCAAGATACAGGGTAATTTCATCTGAACCTGACTGTTCGCAGCCTCGGTGTCCTATTTGACCCTGAGATGAGCTTCCAATCCCATATTCTCTGCATCACCAAGACCGCCTACTTCCACCTCTGTACCATTGCCCTTCTCCATCCCTGCCTCAGTTCATTTGCTGCTAAAACCCACATCCATGCCTTTGTTACCTCTAGACTCGACCATTCCAATGCTCTCCTGGCCGGCCTCCCATCTTCCACCCTCCATAAACTTGAGCTAATCCAAAACTCTGCTGCCCGTATCCTAACTCGCACCAAGTCCCGTTCACCCATTAAAGGTAAGGAGGCCCGATCTCAATAAAGGTTCATGGTTTGGTGAGAGTATTTGATGTAGCAACGTGAAGGGTATGAAGATTATCAACCATTACGTGAAAAATTATGATGTTTAATTGGTGTTAGATTTGTTGGTGTGGTGTGTATATATATATATATATAGATATATGCATAAAATGTTTGTATTGTTGTAAACTCAGGCCTCTAAGGATGTAGTAAGGAGAGACGAGATAGAGTGAACCAGAGTGGTATCATTAAGGTTCAAAAGGAGGGAGATGTAGCAGTATGGTTTGAGCTGCATGTAGTCAAGTATCCCATCAGGCAATGCGCCACCTGGGCTTATGTAAGAATGAGAACTGAGCTAACTAAGTTCAGGAGAACAACAACCATCTGACGAGCTAAAATAAGGATGGGGCTGACACAGTCATGTTGACTGAGCACATCCACCATTACTGCCGGTAAACATGGATGAGGTAATTACAGGGTCAGAACATGTTGAGACAAGAAGTTGCCACATCTTGGTGACTAAATTATTGTCCAAGAAATGTGTAGAATGAGACAGCCAAAGGGTATAAAGGGAGGGTTCAGGCCACTTAGAATTAGAACAGTTCTCTGGATGGTCAGAAGTCCACAGCCAAGCCTGATCAATTTGGGTTCGTGGGAAAACCAGATTGTAGAAGTTCTAACCATAATAGTTAATTTGCTATTGATGTCTGTGTAATAAACTTATGTTCAACAACACACTCGAGCCTAAACTGTGAGAAATCATTTGTCTAAAGTCATAGATTCCTAACAGAAGTCACCAATCAATCACAGGACACATGGAATGTTTTGAGAAGTTAAAGATTTAATATGAGTAAACTATACAGCATTTCTATTCCTAATCCTACCACTTCTACATGGGCTATCCCTGTGGCTTTGGCAGAGTTTACTTATACTTCTTTCAATGTAGTATACTGTATTCGCTGCACACAATGAGGTCTCCTCTACATTGGGGAGACCAAACACAGACTGGGTGATCGTGTTGCTGGACACCTCCTCTCTGTCCGCAAGTGTGACCCTGACCTGCCGGTCACTTGCCATTTTAATTCCCCGTCCCATTCCCACTCTGACCTCTGTCCTCGGCCTCTTACACTGTTCCAATGAAGCTCAGCACAAGTTCGAGGAGCAGTACCTCATCTTTCGATTAGGCAATTTACAACCTTCCAGTCTCAACATTGATTTCAATAACTTCATTTTCAGTCAGCTAGTGCTGGTAATGGTTCTGCTGCTGCCATTTACAGCTACTCCTGATCAATCTTTTGTTTCTGAACCTGTCCCAATACCACCATCATCCCTTTTGTCATTTAATCACCCCTGCCCTCCACCCTATCAGAGACCTTCCCTTTTGTTCTTTCCTCCCCTCCCCTCCCTTCCCCCCTTTCCCTGGCTCTGTACTTGCTCAAAAACTTTAACTCTTTAACATCTTCCAGTTCTGATGAAAGGTCTTCGACCTGAAACATTAACTCTGTTTCTTTCTCCACAGATGCTGCCTCACTTGCTGAGCTTCTCCAGCATTTTCTGTTTTTATTTATGCTCTGTACGTTGCTCGGTCTTATAAGGTGTTCGCAGTCGACGACCACTGGATGTTGGAGCCCGTGAGGTGACTGCTTCACCTGCACTTATACAGGGGAAGACTGGGCCAGCGGGAGAGGAGGCAGCATGTTGAGGGTGGGGGCGGAGGGGGGGACAATGGGTGAGGTGTGCAGACATTCTGAGAAATGTGTGCATTTGCCTCTCTCTTCTTGCCACCCTCCCTCCCCTGGCCCAGTAGCACATCACTCCTGCCTATCTGCTGGAGAGCAGCTTGGAGGAGATCAGTTGGAAGCCGATGTGTAATCCTTCTGCCAGCGTGTCCATGGCAGTAGAAATATTGGCAGTCATTGTTTGCAGAGACACATCTGTGCACCCTGAAGCAACGTCCATAGAGATGGCCAGACTCTCAATGGAATATTGCATGCTGGAAAGCTACTGCGACATCACTTCACAAATGTTTGAACTGGACTCCTCCATCCTCTGTGCCATTGTGGAAAGTGTGTCTGGCAGCTCACCTCGCACAGTTGCTCCTTCATTCTTCTTTTAATTGATGGCCTCCTGGGTTCAGCAGCTCTGTCCAGCTGAGCAGAGCTTGAAGAGGGATGTGCCCTCCGACATGGACTCTCCTCACCTGTCTCCGTCACCACTCTCTGCTCATGCTCACTTGTGCTGTGTCAAACACCAGATGACATCCCGTCCAACTGTGTTACAGGCCCTACCGATGTGCTCGTAACTGCGCTGGTGCCTGCAACGCATGTCTCCTGTGAATCCTCTGTGCGAGGTGTTGGCAGCTCTGCCAGACACACTTTCCACAATGGCACAGAGGATGGAGGAGTCCAGTTCAAACATTTGTGAGGTGATGTCGCAGTAGCTTTCCAGCATGCAATATTCCACTGAGAGTCTGGCCATCTGTATGGACGTTGCTTCAGGGTGCACAGATGTGTCTCTGCAGACCCAGACGGCAGGTACAAGATCCTCTGAGGAGTCTTCGTCCCTCCGGTCAGGAGGTCTTGGTCGTTATGTGATGGCCCTGGAGGAGAGAAGAAAAGGATAATATATATATTAATAACCTTGACTTGGATACACAGGGCATAATTTCAAAGTTTGCAGATGACACAAAATTTGGAAATGCAGTAAACAATGTGGAGGATAGCAACAGACTTCGGGAGGACACAGACAGTCTGGTGAAATGGGCAGACACATGGCAGATGCAATTTAACACAGAGAAGTGTGAAGTGATATATTTTGGTAGGAAGAATGAGGAGAGGCAATATAAACTAAATGGTACAATTTTAAAGGGGGTGCAGGAACAGAGAGACCTGGGGGTGTATGTACACAAATCTTTGAAGGTGGCAGGACAAGTTGAGAAGGCTGTTAAAAAAGCATATGGGATCCTGGGCTTTATAAACAGAGGGACTGGCCTTGATATTAATCCCCCCACGACGGGCGAGAGAGGGTTGGAGGGGGTGGAGGGGGTTAAAAATTTTAAAACAGGGACCATGTCCCCAACCCGTCACGTACCCACCTGCCGCTATTTTTACTGTGGCGGGTAATGTGCCTTGCGAGGGTCCTGTCTTGCGAGAGGCAAGACTCTTCATTAACATATTTAAATTAGGCTCCCACAATGCAATTGGGAGCCTGATTTAAATTGATCAGTTGCTATCCGGGTTTCCCAGGGTTCAGGTAACTCGGCAGTAATAGGGAGGTGGGAGCTGCTGTCTCAAGAAGGTAAGTGCTTTTACAGCACTCCTTATAGGCCAGGAGGAGCAGGAGTACTTCCCCTTGGCCCCTCAAGTAAGCCTTCAGCTTCCCCTCTGCCGATCGCAGCCTCTCCCCATTGCTACAATCAGCGACCTCCCCCCACAAGCCCCGATCTCTCGCTCCCTCCCTCCTGACTTCAGCTCTCTTCCCCCCCCCCACCCAGCAAGTCCTGATCTCTCGCTCCCTCCCTCCCAACTGCAGCTCTCTTCCCCCCACCACCCAGCAAGTCCTGATCTCTCGCTCCCTCCCTCCTGACTTCAGCTCTCTTCCCCCCCCCACAGCAAGTCCTGATCTCTCGCTCCCTCCCTCCTGACTTCAGCTCTCTTCCCCCCCCCACAGCAAGTCCTGATCTCTCGCTCCCTCCCTCCTGACTTCAGCTCTCTTCCCCCCCCCACAGCAAGTCCTGATCTCTCGCTCCCTCCCTCCCAACTGCAGCTCTCTTCCCCCCCCCCCCCACCCAGCAAGTCCTGATCTCTCGCTCCCTCCCTCCTGACTGCCGGGCACCGTCTCCAAGGGTCCCCAGCTGTGGCCTCCTGCCACTGGTTTTCCAGCCCGGCAGACCAGCCTGTCAATTTGGCCAGCTGCTAGGCGGGAAATGGAAGAAAAAATTATAATGAGTTCCTGCCGTTAAATTTGGCACGACCTCCGCGTCGGGGGGCGGACATATGAGGAGAGGTTGAGTAGATTGGGACTCTACTCATTGGAGTTCAGAAGAATGAGAGGCGATCTTATTGAAACATATAAGATTGTGAAGGGGCTTGATCGGGTGGATGCAGTAAGGATGTTCCCAAAGATGGGTGAAACTAGAACTAGGGGGCATAATCTTAGAATAAGGGGCTGCTCTTTCAAAACTGAGATGAGGAGAAACTTCTTCACTCAGAGGGTGGTAGGTCTGTGGAATTTGCTGCCCCAGGAAGCTGTGGAAGCTACATCATTAGATAAATTTAAAACAGAAATAGACAGTTTCCTAGAAGTAAAGGGAATTAGGGGTTATGGGGAGCGGGCAGGAAATTGGACATGAAGCTGAGTTCGGATCGGTCAATGCCCTGTGGGTGGCGGAGAGGGCCCAGGGGCTATGTGGCCGGGTCCTGCTCCGACTTCTTGTGTTCTTTAGATTTGTGGTTGGGATCAGATCAGCCATGATCTTATTGAATGGCGGAGCAGGCTCGAGGGGCCGATTGGCCTACTCCTGCTCCAATTTCTTATGTTCTTATGTTCTTATGTCCCCGGCCTTGCCAGGTCTTCCCCACATTACTGCTCTCCCCCGCACCCTCCCCACCTCCCCGTACACATCAGGACAATAAAGTACAAAAGCAAGGAAGTTATGCTAAACCTTTATAAATCACTGGAGTATTGTGTGCAATTCTGGGCATCACACTTTAGGAAGGATGTCAAGGCCTTAGAGAGGATGCAGAAGAGATTTACCAGAATGGTACCAGGGATGAGGGACTTCAGTTACGTGGATAGACTAGAGATGTGGGATTGTTCTCCTTAGAGCAGAGAATGTAAGGGGAGATTTGATAGAGGTGTTTAAAATCATGAAGGGTTTTGATCGAGTAAATAAGGAGAAACTGCTTCCAGCGGCGGAAAGGTCAGTCACCAGAGGACACAGATTTAAGGTAATTGGCAAAAAAAACAGAGGCTACATAGGTCTGAAAAATTAACGCTCTCAACCTGCTCTGCTGGATCGCTGGCCTCACCATCTCCAATGCTGAGGGAGCTTGGGATCTCTAATGCCTCCTCCTCTGCCAGGGAAACTTCTACTAATCCATGTGGCCTTGTCCCTAGCATTCTGCGCTTTCTTCTCTTGCAAGGGTGGAATGACATACCCATGAGTGGCTCTGAGGACTGTCTACATCTGATGGATGCAACACAAATGGCGAAGGTGAGCATCAGGCACCTTTGAGGATTGTGGTTATGGTGCCATTTCAGGATGTGTGATGAGAGTGGATGGAGGTGAATGAGGTCGTATGAGATGAGAATTGCACTTACAGGAGGGAGGAAATGGGAGTTGAACATGTGACGGGAGTGAGGATGAGAGGAGGTGCTTCGAGCCGGTCCAATTGGTCCTGATAGTGATATGGAAGTGAGGAGTGCTGTGAATGGAGTAGGATTGACAAGACAAGGTGAGAGGGGGTGCACTGCAGGAATTGGGTGAATATAGCCATATTCTCACCTTTCCTGACCTAGTCAGGTCATTGAACCATTTGCACCATTGAATCCAAGACCTCAGGGTCACACGCCTGCTGCTCACTTATTCTACCACATTCACCCAAGCCTTCTTCATGGTGAGGGCAGGTTTCTTTTTCCAGTTGCGGGAAACAGCACCTCCTTCCTGACCCTTATTGCACTCAACAGAATATCCAGAGAAGCATCGGTGAATCAAGGGCAGCCTTTCCTCTTGTTGTAGCCAACTCTCACTTCCTGGTTCGTCACTCACAGTCAAATGCTCCAAACCTCCTCCTCCTCCATTTGATTCCCGCACTGGCCCTTTAAATAGGCGCTGGGAAATTGTGCCATGCGGGTGGACATCACACCCTCTGATGCGTGGTACAGCCTCGTTTTATTGAAGCAACGCTTGGCCCTTAAAATCGGCCAGGCATCGCCCTCTCGCGATGTTGTGCTTCCCTCGTCCATCACCACATCCCCACATTCCGTTCCAGTCTCCGCCGTTAATATCGGGGACAATATAGGCTTTGTTTCAAAGTGCACGTATGGCATTCTCCATGTGATTCCACTGCCTTGGTAGATTGGGAGTGGGAGGATGCTGCGATGCAGTAATTTCCGTTAAATCTGGTGCAGTTTAGGTTAGAATTATCAGCAATTGAAATGTAACTAGATTATGTGAGATGTTATAATAACTAGCTGATTTTGTTGTTTTCTTAGATTCCACCTAATTTATTCTTGGCTTAAGTTTTTTTAAAATAAATTTTGCAGACATAAATGCTTAGAGTTCATATTTGTCTGAACCATGCATTATTCTGGCATGATAGGGCGAAATTGAGCCGTGAAGCGCCAGTTCCGTAGGCGCCATGTGGACGCCTAAACCACAAAAACGGCGTCCCAGATACGCGCGTGCACACTTCCAGTGTGATGTGCACAGGACGCCATCTTGGTTACATGCCGGCAACATGTAGAGTAGGGAGGTTATGATGTTAATCAGTGTGCAACGCTGATTTAATGGGACTGCGCTATTTTGGAACGCTACGTTCAGCTGAACAGGTCTTAAACGGCATGGAGGACCCCCCACCTGCACTATTTAAAAGGATCATGCAGGAGTTACTGGTTAGTTATAGAATCATAGAATCATAAAAGGTTACACCATGGATGGAGGCCATTTGGCCCATCGAGTCCACATCGGCTCTATGCACGAGCAATCCAGCTAGTCCCACTGCCCTGCCCTATCCCCGTAGCCCTGCACATTTTTTCGTTTCAAGTACTTATCCAGTTCCCTTTTGAAGGCCATGGTTTAATCTGCTTCCACCACCCCCTCGGGCAGTACATTCCAGATCATAACCACTCGCTGTGTAAAAAGGTTTTCCCTCATGTCACCTTTGATTCTTTTGCCAATCACCTTAAATCTATGTCCTCTGGTTCTTGATCCTCCTGCCAAAGGAAACAATTTCTCTCTATCTACTCTGTCTAGACCCTTCATGATTTTGAATACCTCTATCAAATCTCCTCTCAACCGTCTCTGTTCCAAGGAGAACAACCCCAGCTTCTCCAGTCTAGCCACATAATTTAAGTCCCTCATCCCTGGAATCATTCTAGTAAATCTCCTCTGCATCCTCTCTAAGGTCTTCACATCCTTCCTAAAGTGTGGTGCCCAGAACTGTACACAATACTCCAGTTGTGGCCGAACCAGTGTTTTATAAAGGTTCATCATGACTTCCGTACTTTTGTACTATAAAGCCCAGGACCCCGAATGCTTTTTTAACCGCTTTCTCAATCTGCCCTGCCACCTTCAATGATTTGTGCACGTATACCCCCAGATCTCTCTGTTTCTCTACCCCTTTTAGAATTGTGCCCTCTAGTTTATATTGCCTCTCCTCATTTTTCCTACCGAAATGCATCACCTTGCATTTTTCTGCGTTAAACTTCATCTGCCACCTGTCCGCCCAGGCTACCAGCGCGTCTATATCCTCTTGAAGTCTATCACTATCCTCCTCACTGTTCACTACCCTTCCAAGTTTTATGTCATCTGCAAATTTGGAAATTGTGCCCTGTACTCCCAAGTCCAAGTCATTAATATATATCAAGAAAAGCAGTGGTCCTAGCACCGACCCCTGGGGAACACCACTGTACACCTCCCTCCAGTCCAAAAAACAACTGTCCATCACTACTCTGTGTTTCCAGTCATTTATCCAATTCTGTATCCATGTTGCTATTGTCCCCTTTATTCCATGGGCCTCAATCTTAATAGCAAGCCTACCATGTGGTACTTTATCAAACACTTTTTGAAAATCCATATACATCACATCAACTGCATTGCCCTCATCTACCCTCTCTGTTACCTCTGTTGCTGGATTATTTCTTCTGGCTGCATTTGTACCTGTTTTTGGAGGTTTCCTATACTTGAATAAAGTTGCAATACTCTACATGGAATAGGCTGGCTGACTGACAAGCCAGGGCAAGGGCACTGGCGGAGTGGCATGAGTGGGACAGGAATGCTGTCATCCTGAGATAGCACAGCAGGCTCATGTTCCATGGAGCCACTGCCACTTGATGCCTCCTGTTAATTGCAGTGTCCTGCAAGATATTTGAATGATGCGGCTGTCATGGTTGAATAGCTGCCAGTGTGTGTGACCTGTGAGTTGTGGGTGTGCGGCTTGCAATAGTGGTAATGTGTGAGGGTGAGATGAAGCATCTGATTGGAAGAGGTGCAAGTACTGATTGAAAGAGTTTGTTGGTATGCGGGTGATGGGGGTGTAGTGTGTGGTGCAGTTGGTGGGAGACGCCACTTGACAGTTGACCTCACTCACCTTGACCACTCGTGTCAATTCATTGAACTTCTTCCTGCACTGCATCCATGTTCATGGTGCTAGGCTCCTGGCATTGACTTCGTCCCCCGTTGCCTCCCGCCCCCTCTTGGACATATATCTGAAGGACCTCGTGCCCCCCTGTGGATATAGGATGCCCCTCCGTCTGTCCCCCTCTTCCACTAAGGCCTCTAATGTATCATCAGAGAACCTTGGTGCACACTCTCTCACAGGCCCGGTACAAACTCAGATTGGCAGAGTGGCAGGATCTGGAATGCAAATTGGAGGATGTGAGATGTAGTTTAGAGAAACCTTTATTCAATATTTTAAAATGCAACAACAGTTTTTAAACATAAAGATAAGACCTGCATCTGTGTTTTACTTGTGCAATTTCTGACATCCGTGCAGACCCATATCTTATATTTTGAAAATGTAAGAGTCCCGCAAACTTTGAGCTGCCAAGTCGTTGCTCATTAAAAATTCCAGAGTTCACCATGCTTCACTATAGTCACAGGTTCACTTCACCATTGACTTCCACCACTTCCTGCAGACACACTGCACCTCCCCTTTAAGAGATGTCGGCTGCCTTTAAGTGGTGCTAGCCACTCCCGATATCGGGCGCCCCTGCTGGTGAGCAGCCACTCAACAGCGCAGGTAGGCCTGGCTGCATGCAGCAATCATTGAAATCACCAGGCAGCACAAATGTTACATGCTGCCTGTATCGCTATGACCAGGGGCAGGTTAATCGCACACCGCCATCCCAGCACTTATTTTCGGGGGTTAACCAATTTAACCGCTGATATGTTTTTGTTCTACCCCTAAGAGTAACTTAAGTTTTATGTAATTCCAATTAACGTCTGTAGGGATGATACATTCCCCAATAAAAGTGCACAAAGGGCAGTCAATTTTGCTGTGCGATTGCTATAGGAGTCGATTGTGGCAATATGCTATAGAAAACAGAAGAAAAGCCTTGAAAAAAAAAATTATTGGGTCAACAACATGCTTACTTTCTTTAGGGTAATCTTCTGGATGAGTTGTTGAATAAATCTCACTGCTGTTAAAGATAGCTTATTTTATGGCTGCTAGAAAAATGTCTCTCCAATTATGAGGGGCTGGTCCAGGCCCAAGAGTTCCAGGAATCACATGCAGAAAGGTTAATCAGGTCACAATGGCTTGTTTCCATATATTAGAATGAATTTATCTCTCCTTCCTGAGAAGGTTCATCTAGGGCAGGATCATGAGCCAGGATGTCAACATATAGCAAAAGTCAATGTTCAACTAGCAAAGTCAGCATGAAATTCATGGAATGACATCAAAAAGATTTCACCAGTGTCCACTGTGTCAGATATAAAGTTCTATAAAAATGCTTGAAAAAAATATTGAAAAATGTGCCGCTGTCCCCCATAAATAAACAATGGGTCAGATAAGAAGTCAGCAGAGTTCTGGTGAAAGGTCGTCGACCTGAAAGGTTAACTCTGTTTCTCTCTCCACAGATGCTGCCTGACTTGCTGAGCTTCTCCAGCATTTTCTGTTTTTATTACAGCAGAGTAATACAGTAGGAACATAGTAACAGGAGTAGGTCATGCAGCCCCTCAACCTATTCAATTAGATCATGACAAATCTGTGCTTCAACTTCATTCACCCGCCTTTGATCCATATCCCTGGATATCCACAGCCTTTTGGGGGAGAGAGTTCCAAATTCCCACTATCCTTTCTGTGAAAAAGTGCTTCTAAACTCAAGGGAATACAAGCCAAGTTTATGTCTCATAATTTAACCCTTTAAGCCCTGGTATCATTCTGGTGAATCTGTGCTGAGGTTTGGTGCCCAAAATTGAGTTCAGTACTCCAGATGGGGTCTTACTAAAACTCTGCATAACTGAAGCATAATCTCTTCCCCTTTGAATTCCAGCCCCCTTGAGATAAAGGCCAACATTCCATTAGCGTTTTTGATTACTTTTTGTACCTGTGCACCAGCTTTAATGATTTGTGTACCTGGACATCCAAATCCCTTTGCTCCTCCATAGTTCCTAGTCTCTCACCATTAAGAAAATAATTACTTTCTCAGATCCAAAGTGGATGACCTCACACTTTACCACACTGAACTCCATCTGCCACAGTTTTGCCCACTTACTTAATCTGTCTATGCCCCTTTGTAATTTTCTGCTTCCATCTACACAACTTAATATGCTTCCTAATTTAGTGCATCACTGGTTAGGTACTCGATCTGATGATAGTTTCAAGCTCCTTAATGGACCTTTTCTTGGAAGAGGAGAAGGATCCAAAGAGCTTCTACAAATACATAAAGGGCAGAAGAGTAACTAGGGAGAGAGTAGGGCCTCTTAAGGATCAACAAGGTCATCTATGTGCGGAACCACAAGAGATGGGTGAGATCCTGAATGAATATTTCACATCGGTATTTACGGGATGTTAGGGAACTTGGGGAAATAAATAGTGATGTCTTGAGGAGTGTACATATTACAGAGAGGGAGGTGCTGGAAGTCTTAATGCGCATCAAGGTAGATAAATCTCCGGGACCTGATGAAATGTATCCCAGGAAGTTATGGGAGGTTAGGGGGGAAATTGCGGGTCCCCGAGCAGAGATATTTGAATCATCCACCGCGACAGGTGAGGTGCCTGAATATTGGAGGGTAGCAAATGTTGTGCCTTTGTTTAAGAAGGGCGGCAGGGAAAAGCCTGGGAACTACAGACCGGTGAGCCTGACATCTGTAGTGGGCAAGTTGTTAGAGGGTATTCTGAGGGACAAGATCTACAGGCATTTGGAGAGGCAGGGACTAATTAGGAACAGTCAGCATGGTTTTGTGAGAGGAAAATCATGTCTCACAAATTTGATTGAGTTTTTTGAAGGGGTAACCAAGAAGATAGATGAGGGCTGTGCAGTGGACGTGGTCGACATGGACTTCAGCAAAGCCTTTGACAAGGTACCGCATGGTAGGTTGTTGCATAAGGTTAAATCTCATGGGATCCAAGGTGAGGTAGCCAATTGGATACAAAATTGGCTTGACGACAGAAGACAGAGGGTGGTTGTAGAGGGTTGTTTTTCAAACTGGAGGCCTGTGTCCAGCGGTGTGCCTCAGGGATCGGTGCTGGGTCCGCTGTTATTTGTTATTTATATTAATGATTTGGATGAGAATTTAGGAGGCATGGTTAGTAAGTTTGCAGATGACACCAAGATTGGTGGCATTGTGGACAGTGAAGAAGGTTATCTAGGATTACAACGGGATCTTGATAAATTGGGTCAGTGGGCCGATGAATGGCAGATGGAGTTTAACTTAGATAAATGTGAGGTGATGCATTTTGGGAGATCGAATCGGGCCAGGACCTACTCCGTTAATGGTAGGGCGTTGGGGAGAGTTATAGAACAAAGAGATCTGGGAGTACAGATTCATAGCTCCTTGAAAGTGGAGTCACAGGTGGATAGGGTGGTGAAGAAGGCATTCGGCATGCTTGGTTTCATTGGTCAGAACATTGAATGCAGGAGTTGGGATGTCTTGTTGAAGTTGTACAGGGCATTGGTGAGGCCACACTTGGAGTACTGTGTACAGTTCTGGTCACCCTATTATCGAAAGGATATTATTAAACTAGAAAGAGTGCAGAAAAGATTTACTAGGATGCTACCGGGACTTGATGGTTTGACTTATAGTGAGAGGTTAGACAGACTGGGACTTTTTTCCCTGGAGAGTAGGAGGTTTAGGGGTGATCTTATAGAAGTCGATAAAATAATGAGGGGCATAGATAAGGTAGATAGTCAAAATCTTTTCCCAAAGGTAGGGGAGTCTATAACGAGGGGGCATAGATTTAAGGTGAGAGGGGAGAGATACAAAAGGGTCCAGAGGGGAAATTTTTTCACTCAAAGGGTGGTGAGTGTCTGGAACGAGCTGCCAGAGGCAGTAGTAGAGGCGGGTACAATTTTGTCTTTTAAAAAGCATTTGGACAGTTACATGGGTAAGATGGGTATAGAGGGATATGGGCCAAGTGCAGGCAATTGGGACTAGCTTAGTGGTATAAACGGGGCGACAGGGACATGTTGGGCCGAAGGGCCTGTTTCCATGTTGTAACTTCTATGATTCTATGATTCTATGGATCTTTGACAAAATAGTGAGATTTCATTCAACATTCTACAGATCATTTTACAAACAATTTATACACTCAAAGGCTCAAGCACTCAAAATGAAAATGTATTTTACTTCTTCATTTTACAGTAAGGCCTTTTGTTATGTCTGTTTGCTCTATTACAGGTTTCTATGTAATCTAGGACACAATACTGAACAAGAATACATACAAATTATCAACAACAACAACTAACAATAATTTGTATTTATATAACGGCTATAACATAAAATAATCCTAAGGTACTTTACGAATAGGTTTAAGGAAAATGGATGTTGAGCCAAGAAGGGACAGTTTAAGAGGAGTGGCCGAAAGAGGTTTGTTTTGAGACGGTTTTAAAAGGAGAGAGAGAGGTGGAGACGGTTAGAGGTTTCGCTAAAGACCCTGCCATCAATGGTGGGGCAAAGGGAAAGGGGTGAAAAAAAGGCTGGAGTCAGAGAATTTAGTGTTGGGGGATATAGTCTGGAACAGATCGCAGTGATAGGGCAGGGCGGAGTCATGGAGGGATTTTAAAGGCAAGAGCAAAGATTTTAAATTTAATGCTTTGGACAGCAAGGATGGGAGGAATGGATGATTGGAACTAAGTGCAGGGCAGGATACGTTTGGCAGAGTTCTCAAGAAGGTAAAGCTTTTGGAGTGTGGAGGATGGGAAGCAAGAAGCCAGAAGAAGAGCATTGGGGTAGTCGAGCCTGGTCATACATTCCAGGAGGTGGTCACTCCGCAGCCACAGAGAGTTCAGGATAGCAAGTGGGTGGCCATCGGAAAGGGTAGAAAGAGGTGCAGAAGAGGCAGGCAGTGCAGGAATCCTCTGGGTGTGTGGCCACTCTCAAACCAGTATTCAGCACTGCAGGAGTGCAGTCCTGAGCATGGCCCCATGGGTGAAGTGTAGAAATGCAGTAGTCATGGGGGATTCGATAGTCAGGGGGACAGACAGGTGATTCTGTGACCGCCGCGTGAGTCCCGCATGGTGTGTTGCCTCCCTGGTGCCAGGGTAAAGGAGATCACGGAGAGGGTGTGGAACATTCTGCAGGGGGAAGGGGAACAGACAGAGTCATGGTCCATGTGGTACCAACGATATAGGAAACAAAAGGGATGAGGTCCTGCAGTCAGAGTTTCAGGAGCTAGGGAGGAATTTAAAAGGCAGGAACTCAAAGGTAGTAATCTCTGGATTACTCCCAGTGCCACGCGCTAGTGAGTACAGAAATAGGAAGATAAGGCAGGTTAATGCATGGCTAGCGACATGGTGCAAAAGGGAGGGCTTTGGATTCTTGGGACATTGGGACCAGTTCTGGGGCAGGAGCGACCTGTTCAAGATGGACGGGTTGTACCTTAACAGAGCTGGGACCAATGTCCTCGTGGGGAAGTTCATTAGTGCTGTGGGGAAGGATTTAAACTAATTTGGCAGGGGGATGGGCACCAGGATGTGGCATTGGAAAGGAGAAACAAGGTGCTTCAAGGATTGGAAGAGACAAATAGCACTAGAGTAAGAAATAGTGTGGTATTAGACTTAGAGAGAATACAAGAAGGTCTAAGATAGGATTACAGTGCATGTGTGCAAATGCACAAAGTGTGGTAAACAAGGTTGGTGAGCTGCAGGCGCAAATAGCCACATGGGAATATTGTGTCATGGTGATAACAGAGACCTGGCTCAAAAAAGGGCAGGATTGGGTACTAAATATTCCTGGATACAAGGTTCAGGAAAGGTAGGGAAGGAAAGAAAGGAGGGGAGGTGGGTGACAGTATTGATTAAGGAGAATATTGCAGTGCTGGAGAGAGAGGATGTCCTGGAGGGGTCAAGGACAGAATCTATTTGGTCATAATATGAGTGAGAAGCTGGCTGAATATAGAAAGTACAGAGGAGGAGAGAAAAAGGAAATAAGAGGGACAAAGAGAGAGTATAATAGACTGGAGGCTAATGTAAAAGGGAATCCAAAAGTTTTCTATAGGTATATAAATAGTAAACAGGTAGTAAGAGGAAGGGTGTGGCCAATTAGGGACCAAAAAGGAGATCTCTGCATGGAGGCAGAGGGCATGGCTGAGGTACTAAATGAATACTTTGCATCTGTCTTTACCAAGGAAGAAGATGTTGCCAAAGTCACAGTAAAAGAGGAGATAGTTGAGATACTGGATAGACTAAAAATTGATAAAGAGGAGGTACTAGAAAGGCTGGCTAGATAAGTCACTCGGTCCGGATGGGATGCATCCTAGGTTACTGAGGGAAGTAAGGGTGGAAATTGCAGAGGTGCTGGCCATAATCTTCCAATCCTCCTTAGATATAGGAGTGGTGCCAGAGGACTGGAGAATTGCAAATGTTACACGTGTTCAAAAAAGGGGAAGGATAAACCTGGCAACTACAGGCCAGTCAGTTTAACCTCAGTGGTGGGAAAACTTTTAGAAACGATAATCCGGGACAAAATTAATAGTCACTTGGACAAGTGTGGATTAATAAAGTCAGCACAGATTTGTTGAAGGCAAATCGTGTTTAACTAACTTGATTGAGTTTTTTGATGAGGTAACGGAGAGGGTTGTTGAGGGCAATGCAGTTGATGTTGTGTATATGAACTTTCAAAAGACGTTTGGTAAAGTGCCGCATAATAGGCTTGTCATCAAAATTGAACCCCTGGAATAAAAGGGGCAGTGGAAGCATGGATACGAAATTGGCTAAGTGACAGGAAACAGAGAGTAGTGGTGAACGGTTGTTTTTCAGACTAGAGGGAGGTGTACAGTGGTGTTCCCCAGGGGTCGGTGCTGGGACCACTGCTTTTCTTGATATGAATTAATGACTTGGACTTGGGTGTACAGGGCACAATTTCAAAATTTGCGGATGACACTAAACTTGGAAGTGTAGTAAACAGTGAGGAGGATAGTGATAGACTTCAAGAGCATATAGACAGGCTGGTGGAATGGACGGACACGTGGCAGATGAAATTTAAGGCAGAGAAGTGCGAAGTGATACATTTTGGTCGGAAGAACGAAGAGGGGCAATATAAACTAAAGAGTACAATTCCAAAGTGGGTGCAGGAACATAAAGACCTGGGGGGATATGTGCATAGGTGGCAGGGCAGGTTGAGAAAGCGATTAAAAAGGGATCCTGGGCTTTATAAATAGAGGCACAGAGTACAAAAGCAAGGAAGTTATGTTGAACCTTTATAAAACACTGGTTCGCCCACAACTGGAGTATTGTCATAGAGAGTCATAGAGTCATAGAATTATACAGCACGGATAGAGGCCCTTCGGCCCATCGTGTCCGTGCCGGCCATCAGCCCTGTCTACTCTAATCCCATATTCCAGCATTTATTGTGTTCAAATACGGGCACTGCACTTTAGGAAGGATGTGAAGGCCTTAGAGAAGGTGCAAAAAATATTTACTAGAATGGTTCCAGGGATGAGGGACTTCAGTTACATATGCAGACTGGAGAAGCTGGGGTTGTTCTCCTTAGAGCAGAGAAGGTTGAGAGGAGATTTGACAGAGGTGTCCAAAATCATGAGGGGTCTAGGCAGAATAGATAGAGAGAAACTGTTCCCATTGATGGAAGGTTCGAGAACCAGAGGGCACAGAATTAAGGTGATTGGCAAAAGAACCAAAGGTGACATGAGGAAAAACTTTTTACGCAGCGAGTGGTTATGATCTGGAATGCGCTGCTTGAAAGGGTGGTGGAGGCAGATTCAATCGTGGCTTTCAAAAGGGAATTTGATAAGTACTTGAAGGGAAAAGATTTGCAGGGCTATGGGGAAAGAGCGGGGGAGTGGGACTAACTGGATTGGTCTTGCAGAGAACCAGCACAGGCTCGACGGGCCAAATGACCTCCTTCTGTGCTGTAACCATTGTTTGATTCTATGATTCTATCATAGTAGGTACAGCACAGGAGAAGGTCATTCGGCCCATCGTGCCTGTGCCGGCTCTTTGAAAGAGCTATCCAATTAGTCCCATTCCCCGGCTCTTTCCTCATAGCCCTGTAAATTTTTCCTTTTCAACTATTTATCCAATTCCCTTTTGAAATTTATTATTGAATCTGCTCCCACCACCCTTTCAGGCAGCGCATTCCAGATCATTACAACTCGCTGTGTAAAAAAATGTTTCCTCAAGGTTATTTAACACCCCCTACCCCCATACTGAATTACCAAGATTGATCGGCAGTATCAGTTGTGCATGTGCACATAAACAGCATCATATTGTTGAGATGGGATATAACTTCTCTTACACATATGTATACAGATGAAAGAGAACTTTGTACAAGTGAGTTCTTTTAGGTTGGCCTCACAAGCATGCTAATTTTAAGGAATGAAGCTGGGCAGGTGGAAGGAGTATCAGTGGGAGAGCATTTTGGTGGTAGTGATCATAATTCAGTTAGATTTAGCATAGTTAAGGACAAAAATAGAACAGGAGTAAAAGTTCTAAATTGGGGAAAGTCCAATTTTGTTAAGCTGAGAAGTGATTTAGCAAAAGTGTCCAGGAAACAGCTACTTGAAAGTAAATCAGTGTCAGAGCAGTGGGAGGCATTCAAGGGGGAGATTCAAGGGGTTCAGAGTAAACATATTCCCACAAAGAAAAAGGGTGGAACTGCCAAATCTAGAGCCCCCTGGATGACAAGGAGCATTCAGGGTAAGATAAGGCAAAAAAGGGAAGCTCATGTCAGACACCAAGAGCTCAATACTGCAGAAAGCCTAGAGCAGTATAGAAAGTACAGGGGTGAAATTAAAAAGGAAATTAGGAAAGCAAAGAGAGGGCATGAAAAAATATTGGCAACTAAAATCAAGGAAAACCCAAAGATGTTTTATGAATACATAAAGAGCAAGAGGATAACTAAGGAAAGAATAGGGCCTATTAGAGACAAAAAAGGTAACCTGTGTGTGGAGGCGGAAGATGTGGGTACTTTGCATCTGTCTTCACAAAAGAGGGAGACAATGCAGAGATTGTAGTTAAGGAGGAGGAGTATGAAATATTGGATGGGATAAACATAGTGAGAGAGGAAGTATTAAGGGGTTTAGCATCTTTGAAAGTAGATAAATCGCCAGGCCCGGATGAAATATATCCCAGGCTGTTAAAAAAAACAAGGGAGGAAATAGCGGAGGCTCTGACCATCATTTTCCAATCCGTCCCTGGATACAGACATGGTACTGGAGGATTGGAGGACTGCTAACGTTGTACTGTTGTTTAAAAAGGGAAAAAGGGATAGACTGAGTAATTATAGGCCAGTTCGTCTAACCTCGGTGGTGGGCAAATTATTGGAATTAATTCTGAGAGACAGCATAAAACGTCATTTAGAAAGGCATGGATTAATCAAGGACAGTCAGCATGGATTTGTTAAGGGAAGGTCGTGTCTGACTAACTTGATTGAATTTTTTGAGCAGGTAACAAGGAGGGTCGATGAGGGTAGCATGTTTGATGTAGTGTACATGGATTTTAGCAAGGCTTTTTACAGGGTCCCACATGGCAGACTGGTCAAAAAAGTAAAAGCCCATGGGATCCAAGGGAAAGTGGCAAGTTGGATCCAAAATTGGCTCAGTGGCAGGAAGCAAAGGGTAATGGTCGATGGGTGTTTTTGTGACTGGAAGGCTGTTTCCAGTGGGGTTCCGCAGGGCTCAGTACCAGGTCCCTTGCTTTTTGTGATATATATTAATGATTTAGACTTAAATGTAGGGGGCATGATTAAGAAGTTTGCAGATGGTACAAAAATTGGCCGTGTGGTTAATAGTGAGGAGGAAAGCTGTAGACTGCAGGAAGATATCAATGGACTGGTCAGGTGGGCAGAAAAGTGGCAAATGGAATTCTATCCAGAGAAGTGTGAGGTAATACATTTGGGGAGGACAAACTAGGCAAGGGAGTACACAATAAATGAAAGGATACTGAGAGGTGTAGAGGAACAGAGGGACCTTGTAAGAGCAATCCAGTTAGTCCCATTCCCCAACTCTTTCCCCGTAGCCCTGCAAATTTTTTCCCTTCAAGCATTTATCCAATTCCTTTTTGAAAGTCATGATTGAATCAAGTTAGTTTAACTCGATTTGCCTTGCTGGCTTTCCTTTATTAATCCACACTTGTTCACGCTGCTAATTTTGTCTCGGATTATTGCTTCTAAAAGTTTTTACCAGTTGTTTTGTGGTGTGTGATGCTGAGCTGAGGCAAGAACCACAGATTAGTGAGACAAAGCTGGGGATGGAATAGGAGAAAGAGAAACATCCAGATACGACCGAGAAATAAAAAGCACGGAAACAGAGAGGTGAAGGGGAGATACAAGGACAGATTGACATGAAGAGGCATGGGCAGATCAAAGGGAAAGAATGAGTGCAATAGAGACACAAGGATGGAGAGAGATGAGAGAGAAAACAAGACAGGTTTAAACATAGACAAGTGGAATAGAGTGGAAACCACAGTCAGGCCTCAGCGTATCCTGGCACAAGCCTAGCTTGTTGCAGATGTTACGTGATTTTGAAAGCTGCTAAAAACACAGAAAGGTTAAATAATATGCATGAAACTTTATTCTATTGATTATGACTTCATTATCAATTGAGTCATTCATATTTTGATAATCTCCCCCACCCACACACACAAACACAGTTTTCTTCATAAACCTGGTAACATTTTAAGAGTGGCATAAACTGGCAGTAAGATGACAGCCCATCTGCCACTGCTGGTTTGAACAGGCTGCAGAGCATTGCTTCACACCAATGGCTAGAGATTAGTCTGCAGTTAATTAAACAAACAAAAAAAGAAAGCTATTTTGTTGTATTACTACAGCTTTAGATTAAAATGTGGGAATGCCAAGATCGGAACAATTTCATGATAAAATAAATCATAACGATGTTATGAAAGGTTTTCCTGATCAACAAAGGTTCCTTATTTAACAGAAGCCAAGATATGGGTGCCTATGATTCCTTCAGTTCCTGCAGCCAATGCAGCCAACACTGATATCCGAGGACAGGTCCAGTATTTGGTAGGTGGACAGATTGACAAAGGCAGACAGACGGAGGGAGTAAAGCGGAGAATGAGAGAAATCCTGGCCAAAACATTCTCCAAAAGTCTTCTGAACATTTATGCAACTTTGTGCCATCAAATAAAATAGGTAATTCAGTGCCTCAACACATTGTAATATTTCAGAATGGGTAGTGGCACACTAATGTTAGAATTACGTCCAAGGAATAACTCCCCTGAGTTAAATTTACACGTGACCAAAAGTATTACTAGATGTTTAAACAGGAAATAGCCCTCTAGTATAAATGAGGAGCTGCCCAGTCGGACAAGAAAGAGCTACAATATGCTCGGTCAGCTGGAGAGGAGCAGAGAGTAAAACAATCTAGGCTTACAACAGTGACTACATTTCAAAATTACTTCATTGGCTGTAAAACGCTATGAGTCATCCTAAGGTCATGAAAGGTGCAATATAAATACAAGTATCATAGTAGGTACAGCACAGGAGGAGGCCATTCGGCCAATCGTGCCTATGCCGGCTCTTTGAAAGAGCTATCCAATTAGACCCATTCCCCTGCTCTCTCCCCATAGCCCTGTAAACTTTTTCCCTTCAAGTATTTATCCAACTCCCTTTTGAAAGTTACTATTGAATCTGTTTCCACCACCCTTTCAGGCAGCGCATTCCAGATCATTACAACTCGCTGTGTAAAAAAAATATTTCCTCATGTCGCCTCTGGCTCTTTTGCTGATCACCTTAAATCTGTGTCCTCCAGTTACTGATCCTTCTGCCACTGGAAACAGTTTCTCCTTATTTACTCTATCAAAACCGTTCATGATCTTGAACATTTGCAATCCTCCAGTCCTCCGGCACCGACCCCATTTCTAAGAAGCACTGTAAGATTGTGGCCAGAGCCTCTGCAATTTCCACCCTTACTTCCCTCAGTAATCTAGGATGCATCCCATCTGGACCAGATGACTTTTCTACTTTGAGTACTGCTAACCTTTTAAGTACCTCCTCTCTATCTATTTTTACCCTATCCAATATCGCTACTATCTCCTCCTTTACTGCTACAATGGCAGCATCCTCTTCTCTAGTGAAGACTGATGTGAAGTATTCATTTAGTGCCTCAGCCTCCACAACTCCACAAGAAGATCTTCTTTGTCCCTAATCGGCCCCACAGTTCCTTTGACTCCCCTTTTACTATTTATATGTCTATAAAAGACTTTTGGGTTCCTTTTTATGTAAACCACTAATCTATTCTCATACTCTTTCTCTTTACCCCTCTTATTCCCTTTTTTAGATCTCCTCTGTACTTTCTGTATTCAGCCTGGTTCTCTACTGTATTATGAACCTTACATTCATCATAAGCCTCCTTTTCCTGTTTCATTTTAATCTCTATATCTTTAGTCATCCAGGGAGCTCTAGCTTTGGATGCCCTTCCTTTCCCCCTCGTAGGGATGTGTCCACTCTGTACCTGAACCAACTCCTCCTTGAAGGCCTCCCTTTGTTCAATTACTGTTTTGCCCACCAATTTTTGATTCCAATCCACCTGGACAAGATCCCTTTTAACTCACTGAAATTAATCCTCCTCCAGTTAACCATTTTCACATTTGATTGTACCTTGTCCTTTTCCATAACTATTCTAAACCTAATGATATTATGATCACTGTTCCCCAAATGCTCCCCCATTGAAACATGCTCCACCTTCCCCATTTCATTCCCCAGAACTAGATCCAGCACTGTTCAAGAAAGTTCTCTTGAACATATTTCAGGAATTCCTCCCCCTCTTTGCCCTTTACACTGTTACTGTCCAGGTCTGTATTGGGATAATTGAAATCCCACATTATCACCACTCTATAGTTCTTGCATCTTTCTGAAATTTGCCATAAATTTTTCTCCTCTATCCCCTTCCCACTATTTGGTGGCCTATAGTATACGCCCAATAGTGTAATAGCTTCTCTCTTGTTCCTTAATTTTAACCAAATAGCTTCTGTCTTTGACCCCTCAATGACATCATCCCTTTCCAGTGCTGTAATAGTTTCTTTGATCAATACTGCTACCCCCACCCCCACTCTTCCTTCCCTATCTTTCCTGAATATCTTGTAGCCAGGAATATTAAGTACCCAATCTTCCCCTTCTTTGAGCCAGGTCTCTGTTATTGCCATTAAATCCTAGTCCTATATGGGCCTGCAGCTCACCAACCTTATTTACCACGCTACATGCATTTACACACATGCACTCTAAACTTATCTTAGACTGCCTTGCATTTGCCCTCTGTCTGATCCCTCCTATTTCTGAACTATTCTTTACTCGAGTGCTATTTGTCCCTCGGAGTCCTCTGTGCGCCTTGTTTCTCCTCTCTAATGTTTCATCCTGGTGCCCATCCCCCTGCCAAATTAGTTTAAACCCTCCCCCACAGCACTAGTTAACCTCCCCGCGAGGACATTGGTCCCAGCTCTGTTGAGGTGCAACCCGTCTTTCTTTTTTTTATATAATCCCGTTGATGTCACTTGTGAGCTGGCGTATTTTGTTTCCTAGCTCACTGATAGTATTGCCTCCAAGCAATCAGCGAATGGAATATTTCAGCGTTCTACATGATATGAGCACTTCCCAAACTCTGAGATAGTGCTTCTGGTGTGGCTGGTTAAGGCAGTGATTAGCCTAACCATACAGAGCATGAAGACTGAAGATTTGATCCCTGCTCTGTGCTGTATCCAGTGCCCTCAGCTGTTTCTTGATATCACGTGGAGTGAATCGAATTGGCTGAAGATTAGCTTCCGTGATGGTGGGGATATCGGGAGGAGGCCGAGATGGATTATCCACTCGGCACTTCTGGCTAAAGATGGCTGCAAAAGCTTCAGCCTTGTCTTTTGCACTCACGTGCTGGACTCCGCCATCATTGAGGATGGGGATGTTCACAGAGCCTCCTCCTCCCGTTAGTTGTTTAATTGTCCACCACCATTCGCGACTGGATGTGGCAGGACTGCAGAGCTTTGATCTGAGTTGGGACAGTGACAGGAGCATTGCAATTGATCTTGGAGCATTTTACTATGTTAAAGGTGCTATATAAATGCAAATTGTTTTTGTTGACTTCAGCACCCCTGAGATTAGAGAGGGTAAAATGAGCTTGGATTTCCCTCTCCTGGTTACCAGCCAGTGACTTGTGCTGAAAGTTGTCAGGGATGGGCTTGCCCATGATGCTCCCTGGGGTTGAATAGCTTTTTGACACTTAGCATAAAGTATCACACATGGCCACTGGGGTGAGGTATCAGAGGTGCCTGTAGAACCACACCCAGCAAGGAGTCGAAGGCTTCAGCAAAGGAGAGAAGGGGGAGAAGATTGGTGGAAAGAAAAAGAAAATAGTTTCAGTAAAACTCCATGATGTATCCGGAAAAAAATCTGCACTTATACACTGACTTTAAATGAAAAATATTGAGCACAGCACACATTTAATTTACAAATAGCTGATCAATCTGACACTTCTCACATCTTTTCCCCGCCTCTCACCACAGAGAAGCAGATATTCTGAATAAATCCCCGCCAACAAAACCAATCGAGAGAGCTGGATAAATATCTAGTTAACAATGGGATGGAAAATTCAAGGACAAGCACACATAAAGGTCATCAAATACTCGACATGAAATGATGACTAATGCCCTGTTAGTACTATGGATGTTACTTCTGTAATGCAACTTGTCAGAGTTATAAGTGTGGATTGGTAGGTTGGATCGACATTCAGCACATCCTGCAGACAAACACCACGAGAAAACTTACCTCGAGGTCTCCGACATCCACTTGCTCCCTTTTCAATTTTTTTTCAGTTCAGCGCTGTGATTTCAGCGCAGGTTCATTGGGAACCGATACAGACTGTGGGAACGGAAGTCCCACCAACAGAATCTGTCAAGAAGAGAAGTCACACAAGCAGGCAAGTAGAAACCATTCATTGAAAGTAAAATTTAACATATCATTAAAAGACAACCAATTGATTTAAAGTAATGAAACTCACAGAAGTTAAAAGTAAAAAATTAAAATTAAAAATTTAATTTTTAATTTTTTTTTAAAGATCAAAAAATATTAAGAGTATTATGACATTCCACGTTTTTTAAATTTAAGTTTTTGATGTTTTGCAGTCATTAACAGTTATCGCGCTTTTAAAAAGAGTGGAAACATAGAAAATTTACAGCAAAGAATGAGGCCATTCAGCCCATCGTGTCGGTGCCGGTCGAAAAAGAGCCACCCAGCCTAATCCCACTTTCCAGCACTTGGTCTGTAGCCCTGTAGGTTACAGCACTTCAGGTGCACATCCAGGTACTTTATAAATGTGATGAGGGTTTCTGCCTCTCCCACCCTTTCAGGCAGTGAGTTCCAGACCCCCACCACCTTCTGGGTGAAAACATTTTTCCTCAGCTCCCCTCTAATCCTTCTACCAATTGCGTTGAGTGACTCTAAGCCTCTGTGTGCACTGCTGCTCAGAGAGGTCCAGGAAGCTGAGCCTCGGTCTGTGGACCCTGTGGCGAGGGTAGTGCCCTCTGCGACGCATCTCTCTCTGCAGTTGCCCTCCCTCCTGCTGTGCAGGTGGATGTGTCACAGCACTGTGTTGTGGAGCTCCACGTGTCAGAGGTGGACGGCGTGGATGGCGAGGCTGGCGAGGCTGGTGAGGTTGTTCGCCCTCCGAGGAGGTCATGACTGCAGCTATGGCGGCCCCCATCCAGAAGATGTACATCTGAGGGGGTCCGCAAGGTAGGTACATGTCTCCGGACACCGGGGTAAGTGTGCAAGTTGGTGACTTTGATTGTCAGGAGGAGGGTGGTGGAGGCCAAACTTTGTCCCAAGTGACAGAGTGGCCTCCTGCAATGAGTGAGGGTCTTCCCTCCCCCCACCCCCGACCTGTCAAATGGACCTTTGCAGCTGCCACAGGCTGATGGCTGCAACACGTCCATTTCAACTGGGAGTGTTTCCCCCAGTATGGGAAACAGTCCCAGTTGTTTCTAAAATCCCACCCCTCCTGAAATATTCCCTTAATCAGGTCTGTTAATGACCTGAAATACCTAAGTAAATATTGTTAAGTGACACCCCGCCGGCTTTAATTGCCTGCGGGAGTCCCACATGCGGGGGCTGCGCGCGCACATCAGCGCGTCAGTGGGGAACCCGGAAGTCGACGGGTTGGAGCCGGGCTCCCGACCCGGTCCGGGATTCCCCGATTTTCGGAGCCCCCCCGCCAGGAACGCAGCCGATCGCGGGTGCTAAAATGGAGCCCGATGTGGCTGCAGGGTGAGCACCTCCTGGAACATACAATCCAGGAAACCTTCAGCCTCCCTAATGCTGTGCAGTGACTCCAGCCGCCCCTCAAGCTCAGAAACCGTCAGCTTGAGCTCGAGCAACAGGAGCCATTTCCTGCACACGTGACCCTCCAGGACACATGAAATGCCCTGAAGTTCCCACATGGAGCAGGAATTGCAGGCAATGGGTCTCAGTTGCCCGTCCATTATATTTAGAAATCTTTTTTTCTGAACTCCCTTTGGATACTCGATTATTAATTTACTTACTGTTTACTTACCCCAATTAACCTACCCTTTTATTCCGGGTCTCTCCGAGCTCCTCCTCTCTGTTCACTGGGACGTCACTGTGATGGCACTCTCTCTGTTTTAGTGAATGGGGCTCCTCCCTCCTGGTGCTCAGCACCACTTCTCCGCTCCCACTTTTGTCTGAAGATCTGCAAGGGGTTCAGAGAGCTTGTAAGAATAACAGGACTATAATATTGGATGTTCTTAACGATTGCAAACTAGACTGGAGTAAATGTAATGCATGTGGTCAAAGTGGGCAATGCTTTTTAGAAAACATCCAGGACTACTTCCTAGATCAATACCTTTCAAGAAAAAAATATTGTTTGATTTAGTTCTGGGAAATGAAGTGAAGAACAATTGCGAACTAGTAACCACAATACAGTTAGATTAAATGTGAAAGTAGACAAGAGGAATGGAGCGTCAAAGAGAAGGGTGTTGAACTGGAAAGGACAAGCTTCAGCAAGATGAAACAAGGATCCGGCCCAAATTAACAAGGCACAAAAGTTAGCAGTTGGAAATCTTCAAATATGAGATGCATAGAGAACAAAATAAATATATTACTTCAAGGTGAAAAGGGAATGCACCAAAGTATACAACAATTCTGTGGACAAATAGAAAGATTAAAGCTAAACTGAAACTTAAAACTTTATATAATAAAGTTAGGACTAACAATACTTAAGAAAATCATGAGGAATATAGTCGTGGGGAGGTGAAAAGGGAGATTAAAAGACTAAAAGGGAATATGAAAAAAGGCTATCAGATAATATAAAAGGAAATCCTAAGGGCTTTGCAAAACATTGGCTAGGCCACAGTGTGCAGTTTAGTTGACCCTGCTATAGAAAGGACAATAAAGCCATTGATTCAACATAGATTCACCAGAATGAAAGCAGGGGTGTAATTCTATAGTTATGAGGAAAGACTTGAGGTACTAGGAATATTTCTACTACAGCAGAGAAGGCTAAGAAGAAATTTAATAGAGGTTAATAAAATTATGAAGTTTTAATAGAGTGAATAGGGAGAAATTCATCTGGTCAGGGAGTCAGCGATGAGAGGTCATCAATTTAAAATGATCACTAAGAAAATGAGGAGCGAGGTTTAGGAGAAATTTCTTTACACAGAGGGTGATCGGAGCATGGAATGCTTTGCCGCAGCAAGTGATTGAGGCAGAGAGCATTGTATCTCTTAAAGGAAAATTGGATAAATGTTTGATGCAGAAGAATATACAGAGCTATGGAGAAAGAATGGGGCAGTGGGATTAGGTCTGGATTGGTTCGGCAAAGAGCTGGCACAGACACGATCGACCGAATGGCCTCTTTCAGTGCAGTGAGCTTCTATGGTTCTATGATAATATAAATAGGCTGACCATAGAAGGTCTGTGGGGTTGTCCATATTTAATGTGCAAGTACCAATCTTGCAGCACACTGTTCACCCAGTGTCAGTGACAGGACCAGAAATTGTACCCTATAGTACCTTGCTGTTCTGTCTTCTAGTATGTAGTGCAAAAAGTGGTTGAGCACAGACTTGTATCTCTGAGTACCCACATGGCAGGTTCCTGGTCTTGGCTGTGTAGTCTGAAGGGGGAGAAGGAGCTCAGCACGGGCTGGATGGCTGCTCAGATGGAAGGAGAAAAAAACAGTGTGTAAAACACCCTAATTGGTCTCATAAATCCTGAGGAGCAGCTCACAATGGTAATGGCAGACAGCAGGGAGCCAGTCACCTGCTCACCTCTCCATCGAGGAGCTGTACAAGGCATGGACACAGCTAAAGTGAAGGGAGGAAAGTCAATGCTTGTTTAAAACAATGCTGCATTTTACAAAATGCTTATCTTCAATCAAATCTTCTGTGTGTACATTTTCTGATAAAATTAAGTTTGAAAATCAGTTACTTCTGTAATCAGACTAAGGGGTAAATAGATCAAAGAATTTACAGAACAATGATTGCAACAAAATAATCGAATTGATAGAGTGTGAATAAATGCAGTATTTAAAGACACTGTCCTATGCTTGAATGCATGATTATGCTGTCCCATTAAATGGGCTGGAGCCACTGTAAGGATTTCACTGATTGAAATGCTTAAGCCACAGAAAAGCATGCTTCTGTTGAAAGACAGCGTTCCCTGCCATGGTGATCACCACCAACTCCAGACTCACGTGGTACTGATTGAAAGCTTAGCCCCGTCAAACACTCCTGCTTGCTTGTCCTGTGAGTTCAAAACGGATTTACTCGTTACCTCTGCACCTGAAATATAGAACATGAAATAGAACATGAAACTAATTCAATAAGAAATGCCCTTGGATCAAAGACTGTTAATTCAAACAGTCACAGAATGGAAATTGTACTCAGATGAGACAGTTTCCAAAATCTTACTCAGTGAACAGAAAAAAAAGCAGAAAATTCTAGAAATAAACAATAGATCCATCAGCATCTGTAAAGACAGGTTTACGTTTCAGGTATAGACTTTCCATCAAAAAAATCTAACAAGCTCTTAAGTGAAGTTTGCTGTATCTGATGATTAAATCTTTCAATTTACTGCTGTGATCTCTTCTTTCACTGGCAGTTCTAAAGTGAGGTTGCAAAAGGAAAGGGTTAAGCTTTATTGGTAAACGCTGAAAGGGCTGAGCCTGGTTATTAAATTTGAGTTATGCATGACATACAAAGGGGATACTGTCTCTGAGTTGCTCTACAACAAGCAAATCTCCTCCACCTGGCTATGTAAGGAAAGCTGAAATAGCTGGGTAGTGGGGGAAGGGGACAGATAGTCTTCCTCTTGTGAAACAATTGCAGCCTTCTAGCGAAGTGAATATTCTCTGGGATGGGTAATAATTCCATTGCCAATGCAGCTTGCCCTTTTGCTGCCCAGAGCTGAATACCTGTCAGTCAGGGTCACAGGCAGGTTTAAGTGTAAGACCACTGCTCACTTTGCTCTTGAATTGTTCTTTATTTCCACTCAGACAAGGACGTCTTCCTTCCTCTATTACTCAGGCTGGATAAATGGATACGGGCTCCTTTGTTGCTCTGACTGGAGACATTGTGTTAAATGCTGCTTGTTCAAGATAAAAAGAGCTGCTTTTCTTCTCATCAAAGCTAAGTTTATACTCCCTGAAGTCATTCTTTTAAATGAAGAACAAAGGGATGGTTTTAAATGTGGAGCACATACTCTAATCAAAAATGCCCATCAGTTTTTTAAAAAAAGATTAACATCAGTCTACAAGGAGAGATGTTAACTGTCTGACTGCTGAATGAGAGAGACATTCTCAACCCACAGAACAATGGCAGTCTGGCAGAGTTACTGAGATCTGTACCATCCTCGAGTAGGTTTGAGGCCAGTACGTGTACGAGTGGCACAAACCCAAAACCTACGAGCCACCCCAAAGACATTAGTAATTCAGCCGTCTCCAACCATCTGTCAGTTTTTAGAATACATGCAGCATATTCTATTCCTGATCTGATTACTTCAAAATGAAAGGGGAAAACTCGCACCATTGTGTCAAATTAGTGGAGACACAGGTGAGCAGGTGACCCATAACTGGGATTGTGACTGTATGCTGGCAAAAATATAGATCAATAAATAAAGTATTATGTATGCTCTACATCAGAATGTAAAAAGAAGTTTTATTTTCCAGAAAGTGTGGGCGGTTTCAGCATTTTACACCCTGGCAATAACTTATCTACCAACATCACAGGGCTGTGCGTGTTCTTAGAGTAATTCACCCCTGAGAGGCATCATAGCCACCCCTAACATTCACATAACATAATTGACTTACAGGGAGAGGTTAGACAGACTGGGACTTTATTCCCTGGAGAGTAGGAGGTTAAGGGGTGATCTTATAGAAGTCTATAAAATAATGAGGGGCATAGATAAGGTCGATAGTCAAAATCTTTTCCCAAAGGTAGGGGAGTCTATAACTAGGGGACATAGATTTAAGGTGAGAGGGGAGAGATACAAAAGGATCCAGAGGGGCAATTTTTTCACTCAAAGGGTGGTGAGTGTCTGGAACGAGCTGCCAGAGGCAGTAGTAGAGGCGGGTACAATTTTGTCTTTTAAAAAGCATTTGGACAGTTACATGGGGAAGATGGGTATCGAGGGATATGGGCCAAGTGCAGGCAATTGGGACTAGCTTAGTGGTATAAACTGGGCGACATGGACATGTTGGGCCGAAGGGCCTGTTTCCATGTTGTAACTTCTATGATTCTATGATTCTATGAGTTGCTGAATAGTGATGAAGAGTGGCAATATAATTCATCAGATTAATTAGCAATCAAATTCAGTTTGCTGTTTTTTTTAAGTAATATTTCCAAGAATTTATTTGGAACCTATAAACATTTTTTTTTACACAGCGAGTTGTTATGATCTGGAACGCACTGCCTGAAAGGGCGGTGGAAACAGATTCAATAGTAACTTTCAAAAGGGAATTGGATAAATACTTGAAGGGGAAAAAATTACAGGGCTATGGGGAAAGAGCAGGGGAGTGGGCCTAACTGGACAACTCTTTCAAAGGGCTAGCACAGGCATGACGAGCTGAATGGCCTCCTGCGCTGAACCTACTATGATACTATGATGATGATAATAGCAATACAAATATTAGGAGAAAAGCAGTGAAAGCTCACCATAGGTTCTTCATGAAAGAGGAGAAGAAAGTTGGAATGCATTCTGGACTCTGACGCGATTCGGCACCATGATATCCACACATGCATGTGCACACACACACGCAGGTTGGCACATACACACACAGGTCCACGCATACACATACTCATACACACATGCAGCTTAGCACATACACACAGGTCAACACGTACACAGATGAATGAGCGCGCACACACACACATGCAGGTCAGCACGCACATAAATGTCTGCACACTTTGGACACAAACATGCCTCTGTTTTTAGCTCAGTAAGCTGGAGGTGACTGAGATGCCATTGGGCAGTTGCATCACAGATCAGATGGGTGAGCTTGGCAATGTTAATATAGGACCAGGAAATTTAAAAACTCACAACGTCTAAAATTATCCATGTGGCAGCAACCTAAAATGAATCCGATCACATTTGTTAGTTTATGATGCAATTCATTTTAAAGAGACTGGGTTATGAGGTAAATAACTAACAAAACAACTTACCTATTTATTGACAGAAGGGCAGCACAATTACAGGCCACACAATTAAACTACCACACTGGTAATTATGACTGTTGCTGCTGAACTGTAAAAGTTAAAATTGCATATGGTGGCTCAGTGATTAAATGCACTGCCTGGTGTGGACCTGATGCATAAAGACCAGGAAAATCCATGGATCGATCCATAGTTTGTGTTGAGTTCGCTGATCTCTATCAGGGTGGTGGTAGGGGTTCTAACATTGACCTCAGCACCCCTGTTCAAGAGAAAAGAAAAATCACCTTGGTTCCCTCTCCTGGTAATTATTCAGGGATTCGCTGCTGAAAAATATGTTTTGTGGATGTCTGGTGAGGACAGGATGGGTGTTCACTGTGATGCCCTTCACAGGCAAAATGACCTGCCAACTTGGGCTCACACATGAAGAACTGCTGGTACCAGTGGAACAACACCCCAGCACGAGTCGATGCTTTCAGTGGAGGAGAGAAATTTGGGGGAGGCAGTATAAATTGCTTTGTAACTTGGTATTGCAGCAGATGTAGCATCTGATGTAGTGGGAAACTGTCAGTATGGCAGTAGTCTTTGGACCAGATCATTCTACTCTATTCCAAGAAATTTCCCAACTACCATTTGGAGGAAGGAAAGAGCCAAAATGAGCTCCATGTTACTTCCGCCATACTTATATCACACACACCATTTTTGCAACAGAATGGCATTATTTGATTCCAATGTGAACAATGTCATCATGCTACAACTTGCCGAACAACCTGACAAAATTCAGTTCACCGTAAGTTAAAACTAACGTGGTGAAATTCCATCATTCACGAAAACCAAGAGATAGCTTGTTTTTCACAGTATTTCATGGACCCACTAACAAAATCATGTCTTCATAAATCATTTCAAAGCTGTGCATGTCCTCAGTGGGTTGTTAATTACTGACCAAAACAAGCATTCTCCTGTTGTTTTCATTAGAAGAGGAATTTTACCCTTTTAGCACCGTTACACAACAGGCAAGTTAAAAACAGGTGAGTGAAGAAATGAACAAACAGAACAGATCCTTTCTGCTACCATTCTCAACAGAGTCAAACACAGATTCAGAAGGGTTACACAAACATACGGTTAATTAGTTCTGCGCCATCTGTTGAAGGTCTTTTGTTTGTTATACAGTTCCTGGCAAGGCTGCTGTGATTTCAGGCTACTGTGCAGAGTTCCCTTCTCATATAATCTGATTAAGAATGACTCTTTTTAAAATCTTTCCATTCAGGTTTGCTTCAGCTGGGAACATTTTGCCAAGTTGTATCTGGGAGACATTTGCTGATAGACACCCATAAAACACTCAACCATATTCCACCTTGAATACAAAACTCAAATGTCAGAACATATCTAACATGAACGGGGGAAATAAACTGTTTACTATGTTTCCTCCAATTTCCATGCCTTTTAAATTAATTTTAAATTAATTACTGGAAACAGCACTTGGCATCACAGAGCATGGATAATATTGCTCACAAAGAGATGCCATTTGCCACTACTGAATATCTTGATCACAATGCCAAAAAAATGCCAGCAGATGCCATGTGTTGTATTCACACTGTCCTGCAAAGGGGATGAAGAAAAGCCATCAAAAATGGAGTACATGTTTGTGTCTGCTTATTAAAAAAAAACTACATTACGTCCCAAACCGCCAAACCAGCAATAAAATAACCAGACACACAGGCAACTTGGTTATGCAGTATAATAGTGCACTAACCTGCTGTGAAGTTTAAAGATCCCTCTCCCATTCCCAATTCCATACAAACAAATTTCCAGTCTCAAACAGGCTTACTGCAGGTGGTACTGAGCAGAGGTGACACATTTTTCCTGAGGGAGGCAGAGAAAATTGGAAGGTTAGTCAACCAAGTCTTCTCTTGTGCCCCTCTTTCTCATTGTTTACATAGCAGAATTATCAGAGGCTTGGGAATAACAACGTTGCCTCCCCTTCCCTGTGGGTTGCGGTCCTGCAAATAGTCATTTGATGAGAAATTGAATTTCAGGAGCCTCTGGCTGCCCAAAGTGCATGTCCCAGGCTAATGAGTTTCATTCAGATAAAATAGCTACATATTAGTAAATTCACTCAAGATGGCTGCCTAAGAGGCACCAGCAATCCCCCACAAAGATGGTGCTGAACTCATTTTAGTCAGTGGCTAGTGTAAAAATAAAAGGCAGTACTAGATTAAGGCAATGCATTAAAATCTGATCTTAAGGTTAACACTAGTATCTACATAATCCTGTATTTCATTGGAAAAGAGTAAAAGGACACCATCTGCCATTCTATGAGGTTTAGTGTTACTTAATTCCCAGCCTGCTTTCTAAATGGCCAATACATTTTTAAATAAATTAAAGCTCACTTACAGTGCATGCTATTAAGACCCAGTGATTTGAGTTCTTCAGATTTTTTAAACCAGAAATCTCTACAATCCTTCATACTCCTTAATTAGACTTCATTCTTCATCCCTGAGTGATTCTAGTCCCTGTCTAACTATTATTTTACTTATTACATGCTTGTAAAAGCCCTTACTATTTCCTTTTATATTATCTGCTATTCTTTTCTCATATTCTGTTTTAGTCTTTCTAATCTCCCTTTTCACCTCTCCTCTCATGTCCCTCGTAATTTTCTTTAGTTCTAATTTTATCATATGCTTCCCCTTTTTATCCGTGTAACTCCATTCTTTGATCCACCCTCTTTCTGCCAGAGGAGTATGTTTATTTTGTACTCTATCCAGCTCATATTTGCAGGTATTGGCTCGAGAGGCACCAGCAACACTCTTGGTACCTCATCCAAGTGGCCCAGTCAGTGAATGTCAGCAAGCTACTGAACCATGGGGGCTGAACCTGTCCTCACCAGCTATCCACAGACACGTATTATAAAGCAGGAGTCTGAGGATAGCAAACATAAACAGGAATCTTGAATAATTTATTTTCAGTCCCTTGTACGGGGGCACTGAGAAACACCTTGTGCACATATGACTGAATTGTAACTTTGTGAGGCTCGGTTGCTGGTGCAAGTGCAGGTGGGAGACTGGGTACAATCTTACAGCTTCAATTCTCCAACTCCCACACATTGCTAGTGAGGTTCCGTGTTAGCAGTGGAGCTTTGTAAAATTATCTCAATGACTACTCCCTGCTCTTTGGTAATCTAATGAGCACATCTGCAGTTTCTCTTGTGCTCTCTTTTGCTGTTTAGAGTCATAGAGTCATAGAGTCATACAGCACGGATAGAGGCCCTTCAGCCCATCGTGTCCGCGCCGGCCATCAGCCCTGTCTACTCTAATCCCATATTCCAGCATTTGGTCCGTAGCCTTGTATGCTATGGCATTTCAAGTGCTCATCCAAATGCTTCTTGAATGTTGTGAGGGTTCCTGCCTCCACAACCCTTTCAGGCAGTGAGTTCCAGACTCCAACCACCCTCTGGGTGAAAAAGTTCTTTCTCAAATCCCCTCTAAACCTCCCGCCTTTTACCTTCAATCTATGTCCCCTTGTTATAGAACCCTCAACGAATTCTTCAAAATAACTGCACAATCAGTCCAGCTATGGCACGCAATTTGCTGGAGTGAGTGCCCTGAGTTGGATTTTTTTCCTCACCCTTCAACTCAGATTATTTTTGCGCCACAAATTGCTGGAAGTGCAAACTGATAATGGTGTGGTGAGGTCAACGGGGTATCTGCGACCTCAGTGAACTACGGAACCAACACTGTATCTCCTTAACCCATTATATTAAAGCATAGAGAAAGAAACAGTGTGAACAACGGAACGGGAAATAGGGTGAATTAGAGTCAAATCAGGCGCAGAAAGTGAAATAAAGGGCTTGATTTTACACGTAAATTGTGGGTGTGTTGGGGGCAGGGGGGCTGCGAAAATTGCAGAAATGCAGAGCGGGTTCAGAAGCCGGCTCCAACCCACCAACTTCCGAGTTCCCCACAGCCGGCGGGATGATAGTTAAAGAGCCAAATGTACCTCATTGAGGTACTTAAGGCATTTTACTTGTGACAGATTAGATTGTTAGAACGATTTTTAACTTACCTGGGCGGCTTTCCCACGGCTTCTGATTCGTGCCTGGTGAAACCAGACATGATGGGCCAGATCAGGCAAAAAGAAATGAAATAAATTAAATAAAAAATCATTGCATGAAGTTAAAACACAAAATCAACCTACCTTTCCACCCTGCTCCGATGTCCAGTGTCTCCCTCTCCAATCTCCCCCTCCTCACCCCCCCAATATCCCCCCGATGTCCCCCTCTTCACCCCCTCGATGTCCCCCCGATCTTCTCCTCTCCCCCCGATCTTCCCCTCTCCCCCCCCCGATCTTCCCCTCTCCCCCTCCCGATCTTCCACACTGCCCCTCCCGATCTTCCCCTCTCCCCCTCCCGATCTTCCACTCTCCCCCTCCCGATCTTCCCCTCTCCCCCCCCGATCTTCCACTCACCCCCCCGATCTTCCACTCTCCCCCCCCCCCCGATCTTCCACTCTCCCCCCGATCTTCCCCTCTCCCCCCCCACCCGATCTTCCACTCTCCCCCCCCCGATTTTCCACTCCCCCCCCGATCGTCCCCTCCCCCCCCCGATCTTCCCCTCTCCCCCTCCCGATCTTCCCCTCTCCCCCCCCCGATCTTCCCCTCTCCCCCTCCCGATCTTCCACTCTCCCCCCCGATCTTCCCCTCTCCCCCCCCCCGATCTTCCCCTCTCCCCCTCCCGATCTTCCCCTCTCCCCCTCCCGATCTTCCCCTCTCCCCCCCCCCGATCTTCCCCTCTCCCCCCCCCGATCTTCCCCTCTCCCCCTCCCGATCTTCCCCTCTCCCCCTCCCGATCTTCCCCTCTCCCCCCCCCGATCTTCCACTCTCCTCCCCGATCTTCCACTCTCCCCCCCCGATCTTCCCCTCTCCCCCCCCCGATCTTCCCCTCTCCCCCCCGATCTTCCACACTCCCCCTCCCGATCTTCCCCTCTCCCCCTCCCGATCTTCCCCTCTCCCCCTCCCGATCTTCCACTCTCCTCCCCGATCTTCCACTCTCCCCCCCGATCTTCCACACTCCCCCTCCCGATCTTCCCCTCTCCCCCTCCCGATCTTCCCCTCTCCCCCTCCCGATCTTCCCCTCTCCCCCTCCCGATCTTCCACTCTCCTCCCCGATCTTCCACTCTCCCCCCCACCCCTCTCCCCCTCTCCCCCCCACCCCTCGCCCCCTCTCCCCCCCACCCCTCGCCCCCTCTCCCCCCCCACCCCACCACCATTTCAAAATTGAGCCCAAAGAGAGGGAAAGAAAGATTGGATTAAGAGTGAGAGAAAAAAAGAGACAGAATGGAAAAGTAAGCAAAAAAATTTGAAATTTAAAATTTAAAAAACCTCTAGGAACAATTTAGTAAGTGCAGGAATGAGACTCCACAGTTTCAATTGTTCCCTTTCTGGACCAGAGAGGTTGAGTTGCATGTCAGAACCGTTAATCAGATATAACTTTCTGCAGCGAGTTTAATTTGCATTTACGGCACGAAACAGCAATTTTTTGACACTCATGGAGATCCCATTTTTGCAAGACTAATGGTGAAGATTATCCAGCAATTTGTGATGATTCACAACTCATGGCATATCTCCTCCTCACCACAAATTGCTGTTCTTTTAACGCACTAATAACAGCGTGCGTCGTGAACTCGTCGTTATTTTACCATCAAATTCTGGACTAATATTGTACTGTCACTTTATGGTAAGCTTTCACTTTTCTATGTTCATTCAATTTAGAATGCTTACTTATATTGCTTTAAAACTCAAATTGACAAAGTAAATTGTATTCACGCTGCAAAATTCTGCAACTGCCAACAGGAGTCCCATATGGTGTGTAGGGTGTCAGGGTAACAGACATCACTCAGAGGGGGAAAGGAGAACAGCCAGAAGTCGTGGTCCATGTGGGAACCAACAACATAGGAAGGAAAAGGATTGAGGTCCTGCGGTCAGAGTTTCAGGGGCTAGGGAGGAAGTTAAAAAGCAGGACTTTAAAGGCAGCTTTCTCTGGATTACCCCCAGTGCCACATACTAGTGAGTACAGGAATAGTAAGATAAGACAGGTTAATGTGTGGCTGGAGAAATGGTGCAGGAGGGAGGGCTTCAGATTCCTGGGGCATTGGGACCAGTTCTGGAGCAGGAGGGATCTGTTCAAAATGGACGGGTTGCACCTCAACAGAGCTGGGACCAATGTCCTCACCGGGAGGTTCACTAGTGCTGTGGGGGAGGGTTTAAACTAATTTGGCAGGGGGATGGGCACCAGGATGAAACATTAGAGAGGAGAAACAAGCTGCACAGGGGGCTGGGGGAGACAAATAGCACGAGAGTAAAGAATAGTTCAGAAATAGGAGGGATCAGACAGGGGGCAAATGCGAGGCAGTCTAAGATGAGTTTGGAGTGCATGTGTATAAGAACATAAGAACATAAGAAATTGGAGCAGGAGTAGGCCAATCGGCCCCTCGAGCCTGCTCCGCCATTCAATAAGATCATGGCTGATCTGATCCCAACCACAAATCTAAAGAACACAAGAAGTCGGAGCAGGACCCGGCCACATAGCCCCTGGGCCCTCTCCGCCACCCACAGGGCATTGACCGATCCGAACTCAGCTTCATGTCCAATTTCCTGCCCGCTCCCCATAACCCCTAATTCCCTTTACTTCTAGGAAACTGTCTATTTCTGTTTTAAATTTATCTAATGATGTAGCTTCCACAGCTTCCTGGGGCAGCAAATTCCACAGACCCACCACCCTCTGAGTGAAGAAGTTTCTCCTCATCTCAGTTTTGAAAGAGCAGCCCCTTATTCTAAGATTATGCCCCCTAGTATAATTGCACGTAGTGTGGTAAATAAGGTTGGTGAGCTGCAGGCTCAAGTAGCCACATGGGACTGTGATATAGTGGCAATAATAGAGCCCTGGCTCAAAGAAGGGGAGGAATGGAAGGTGGGAGGTGGGATTTCCTGCATTGCAGCAACTAATTTAAGAGCTGCATTAGCCATTTAAAGGGAAGCAGTGGTTTAAATTAAGTTTCCATTGCAGAACAGAAAACACCTGGGCACAAAAAACTGAATATCTACAAATGATGGAGGGCACCAGAAGATCACCACACTTTACCCAGAAATAGCTGAAAGGAGGCTTGTCCTGTTTGTCACTCCAGTACCCTTCCCCCCAGGAGAGCAATACAGCATGTCTGGGAACAGGTGGCAGAATCAATAAATGCCATCTGTAGCATGCAGAGGAGAGGGGAGCAAATTAAGAAGTCTATGGACCTGAAAAAACTGGTAAGGTTTGGGCACCCAATATTTCCCTACATCAAATAGATGGGCAAAGTATACATGCTGTAAAGTGTACCCTCTCAACTTAATATACATTGACTGCTGCCCCATGCAAAGCACTTAGACAACCTTATAACTCTATGATTGCTTAACACGTGTCCCTATATTATAACAGGACACCATTTGCAGCTATTACTACTGGATCACATGTGACACAGACATCTTAAAAGGGTTTCACAGAGAAACCCCTTCAACACAATCTCGCAGCATGATGCCTGTCCCTTTGCTCACCCACATGGTGGAATGGAAGATGGAAACCTCACTGTGTGCTCTTCAAACTTACAGAATTTCAACTGTACTCTGCTTACAGGGCACGATGGGACATAACTGAAGGGAGAAAACCTGTAGCAGAAGAGACCCCAGAAATGTCAGGCCACTGATTCCATGCAAAGGGGCCATGTTGCAAATCTTAGAAAAGGGCAGCAAGTGGGGTAAAGCCAGAGGCCTTTCCGATGCTAAAGATAATTACCATGTTCCTGATATCTTTAGTTCCCTCTTTGAATCACCCACTCACTAATACATAAGCATACGCTCAAACACGTCACAATGGCACACAGTGTATTGGTGTGTAAGTATTGTTTGAATGTGTATCATGCAGCCAGCATTCTAATGTAAGCCTGTTTCTGTAGACATCCCACAAACTCATGGAGAAGTCACAGTGGTTGTGCAGAAGGTGGCATCGTACAGCAGGCTGTGTCACTCATTCCGCCTGTTGCAAACACCAGCACTGATACCTCTGTGGATGGAGGGAGAACCTGCTGATCAGGGGACTTGCTCATGCCTTTCCTCAGCTGCAGAGCCTAGGGATTGGAACCCTGAGCATGTTGATCTGCTGGAATCGTGTCAGGCAGTGCAAAACAGCCTGCAAAGTCTACACAGGAGTGTGAAAGCATCTATTAACCACTTCTGTGCAGTAGTACAGGAAGGCTTCTCTGAACTGCAGTCCACCATGGAGCATGTGGCAACTCCATGCGCATCTGCGGGACAGCCCTAAGGGCATTCCAGATGTCCTGGGGTAGACACAGTAGGGAGGATTTTAATCCCTCAGGACAAGCAGTGGGGGGGAGGGTTTAAAAATTCAAAAATCTGAAACCCGACCCCAACCCGCCTCCAACGCGCCCATTTCCAGTTTTACGGAGAAGGGTTGAGGGGCAGGCAACTAACCTAATCTCCAGAGGCAGGTCTATCATTTAAATATTTCAAAGAGGCTGCTTGCCTCAAATTTAACCACAGTTTTACTTTAAACACCTACGGACCAGGTTTCCCGGGGCTCGGGGAACCCGACAGCTGAAGGGAGGCGGGAACGGCCGGATCCTGTAGGTAAGTGCCTTTCCGGCACTGCTGGTGGAGCAGGAGTGCATCCCCCACCCACCCCCCCCCCAGCCCCCCCCCCAGCCCCCCAAGTAAACCTGCTTCACTCTCCGTGCTCCGCCAAGCACTCCTCAGCAATCGAACCCCTCCCCCCCGCCACGATCAGATCCCCACGATTGGACCCCCGGCAATTGGGTGCTCCCTGAGATCAGACCCCACCACCCCCGATCCAACGCCCCCCGACCAATGTCTTCCGTGGCCCGCGATCTTCTCCCTGGCCCCCACAGATCTTCTCCCCACTCCCGCTGCCCTATGTTCTCTACAGCCTGCAATCTTCTCCCCGGCCAGCGATCTTCTCCCCGGCCTGTGATCTTCTCCCCGGCCCCCCCAGATCTTCTCCCCGGCCCCCCCAGATCTTCTCCCCGGCCCCCCCAGATCTTCTCCCCGACCTGTGATCTTCTCCCCGGTCCCCCCAGATCTTCTCCCCGGCCCCCCCAGATCTTCTCCCCGGCCTGTGATCTTCTCCCCAGCCCCCCCAGATCTTCTCCCCGGCCCGTGATCTGCTCCCCGGCCCCCCCAGATCTTCTCCCTGGCCTGTGATCTTCTCCCCGGCCCGTGATCTTCTCCTCGGCCTGTGATCTTCTCCCCGACCTGTGATCTTCTCCCCGACCTGTGATCTTCTCCTCGACCTGTGATCTTCTCCCCGGTCCCCCCAGATCTTCTCCCTGGCCTGTGATCTTCTCCCCGGCCCCCCCAGATCTTCTCCCCGATCTGTGATCTTCTCCCCGGCCCCCCACAGATCTTCTCCTCTCTCATTCTGGCTGCCGGCCAGGAAATGGAGACAAAAAATTTAAATGAGGTCCTGCTATTAAATTCGGTTTCCCAGCTGCTACGACCCCAGCAGCAGCCAACTCTTCCATTAGGGACTTAGGTGTAGTAAGAAGAAGCAGACCATTCACTATTGACAAGGGGAAAGCATTGGGGCAATAAAAACTAACCTCACTTGCACATGCCACCAATAGGGAAATAAATTTCATGCCAACTTTGTCCAGGGAGTTTCTTTTTGATGTTACAGAATAAAGGAGCAGTGCAGCATAGACACCCATGGTAGTTGAAGTTATGCAGAGGGTAATGTTGGTGACATTGTTTTGGGTCACTTCATCGTGCACACGTGGACAGGAGGGTTAGTCAAAGGGGTAGCTCAGGGACTCAGCTGAATGTCTCTTGTATGAGCACCTGGGACAATAATAAGCTAGACATGTGTTTTTGTAGCAATATTCTCTTGGTACTGTCTGTATCGTTCTTCTACATTGGTTGGAGGCTAGGCTCCCCCCCTTCCCCTCCACAGTTGGGCCTCTCTGCATTACTAAGTTATGCAGCATGTAGCAGATAACAGTGACCTTGGAGACCCGAGTGGCACTGTATTGTAAGGCACCCCTTGATCTGTCTATGGTTGGCAAACGATGTCATTATCCACGGTCAAAGACGTAGCTATCAAGGAGCATCTGCCTTCACTTCAAACAGCGGTGGTACAGATGATTGCCTTAGAATGAAGGAATCCTGGGAAGCAGAAACTATCCTGCATGATCCATTATTTCCATCCAGCTGCATATTAATGGAGTGGAAATTATTTATCTTAATGCTTGAAATGGTAGAAGATAAACAAAGGTATGCCAGTGAGATTAGCTGCCACCAGAGCCATTATATAACCAACCTTATCCACTGGTCTGAGTACATTATGATAGTTTGTGCAGGATCCTGAATGAACACAGAGATGTCATCAATAATTCCCTGATATTTGGGCAATCCACCAATGCAAAGAAATTGGGTAGCCGTGTCCTACTGCTGATGCTTCTCAATGGGAAATGAGCTGTCGGTGAACAATGCGTACATTACTTCATTGGTGCATCAGAAAGCAGCAAAATGGCTAATACTGGGGATGTTGCCAATGCTATCCTTGAAAGAAGTGGAGGCATAACTGTGAAGGGAGGAAACAACCTTGACTGTCACTGGCAGTGCCTTCCTTTAGGCGAAGGTGTCTGCAGGTGTCCCTGGAGGAGACTGCAAAGATCTGAAACCTCTTGTGCTGACGCAGAGACTGCAGGGGCAGTTGCCCTTGGTAATTGCCAGGTGGGTGTACCAGGACCAGTAGATAAGGTTGGTTATATAATGGCTCTGGTGGCAGGTAATCTCACTGGCATACCTTTGTTTATCTTCCACCATTTCAAGCATTAAAAATTGTGGTTGGGGGGCTTTAAAGTAAAACCCACCATTATTGAAAAAATTCACTTGAACAAAAAGGACAGTTCCTTTAAAAGCTCCCTTCTCCACTACCTTTAATGCCCACGTTGAATGGGCAGAAACAATGCTGGATGGACCTGCCAACCAACACTCAGAAAATACGGGACTGCATGTCAATACCTTTATTTACCTGCACCAAACTCTTGCACACACACAGCTGCAAAACTGCGCAGTGTACAAATCGGATGTGGAGATTTTTTTAAAATTCGTTCATGGGATGTGGGCGTCGCTGGCAAGGCCGGCATTTATTGCCCATCCCTAATTGCCCTTGAGAAGGTGGTGGTGAGCCGCCTTCTTGAACCGCTGCAGTCCGTGTGGTGACGGTTCTCCCACAGTGCTGTTAGGAAGGGAGTTCCAGGATTTTAACCAAGCGACGATGAAGGAACGGCGATATATTTCCAAGTCGGGATGGTGTGTGACTTGGAAGGGAACGTGCAGGTGGTGTTGTTCCCATGCGCCTGCTGCTCTTGTCCTTCTAGGTGGTAGAGGTCGTGGGTTTGGGAGGTGCTGTCGAAGAAGCCTTGGCGAGTTGCTGCAGTGCATCCTGTGGATGGTGCACACTGCAGCCACAGTACGCCGGTGGTGAAGGGAGTGAATGTTTAGGGTGACGGATGGGGTGCCAATCAAGCGGGCTGCTTTGTCCTGGATGGTGTCGAGCTTCCTGAGTGTTGTTGGAGCTGCACTCATCCAGGCAAGTGGAGAGTATTCCATCACACTCCTGACTTGTGCCTTGTAGATGGTGGAAAAGGTTTGGGGAGTCAGGAGGTGAATCACTCACCACAGAATACCCAGCCTCTGACCTGCTCTTGTAGCCACAGTATTTATATGGCTGGTCCAGTTAAGTTTCTGGTCAATGGTGACACCCAAGATGTTGATGATGGGGGATTCGGCGATGGTAATGCTGTTGAATGTCAAGGGGAGGTGGTTAGACTCTCTCTTGTTGGAGATGGTCATTGCCTGGCACTTGTCTGGCGCGAATGTTACTTGCCACTTATCAGCCCAAGCCTGGATGTTGTCCAGGTCTTGCTGCATGCAGGCACGGACTGCTTCATTATCTGAGGGGTTGCAAATGGAGCTAAACACTGTGCAATCATCAGCGAACATCCCCATTTCTGACCATACGATGGAGGGAAGGTCATTGATGAAGCAGCTGAAGATGGTTGGGCCTAGGACACTGCCCTGAAGAGCTCCTGCAACTATGTCCTGGGACTGAGATGATTGGCCTCCAACAACCACTACCATCTTCCTTTGTGCTCGGTATGACTCCAGCCACTGGAGAGTTTTCCCCCTGATTCCCATTGACTTCAGCTTTACTAGGGCTCCTTGGTGCCAAACTCGGTCAAATGATGCCTTGATGTCAATGAGGTGCCAACCTGGTGAAGCTACAACTCAGGGCTACATGCATGCTAAACAGCAGAAGCAACATGCTATGGACAGAGCTAAGCGATTCCACAACCAATGGATCAGATCAAAGCTCTGAAGTCCTGCCACATCCAGTCGTAAATGGTGGTGGACGATTAAACAATTAACGGGAGGAGGAGGCTCTGCAAACATCCCCACCCTCAACAATGGCGGAGTCCAGCACGTGAGTGCAAAAGACAAGGCTGAAGCGTTTGCAACCATCTTCAGCCAGAAGTGCCGAGTGGATGATCCATCTCGGCCTCCTCCCGAAATCCCCACCATCACAGAAGCCAGTCTTCAGCCAGTTCGATTCACTCCACGTGATATCAAGAAACGGCTGAGTGCACTGGATACAGCAAAGGCTATGGGCCCCGACAACATCCCAGCTGTCGTGCTGAAGACTTGTGCTCCAGAACTAGCTGCCCCTCCAGCCAAACAGTTCCAGTACAGCTACAACACTGGCATCTACCCGACAATGTGGAAAATTGCCCAGGTATGTCCTGTCCACAAAATGCAGGATAAATCCAATCCGGCCAATTACCGCCCCATCAGTCTACTCTCAATCATCAGCAAAGTGATGGAAGGTGTCGTCGACAGTGCTATCAAGCGGCACTTACTCACGAATAACCTGCTCACCGATGCTCAGTTTGGATTCCGCCAGGACCACTCAGCCCCAGACCTCATTACAGCCTTGGTCCAAACATGGACAAAAGAGCTAAATTCCAGAGGTGAGGTGAGAGTGACCGCCCTTGACATCAAGGCAGCATTTGACCGAGTGTGGCACCAAGGAGCCCTTGTAAAATTGAAGTCAATGGGAATCAGGGGGAAAACTCTCCAGTGGCTGGAGTCATACCTAGCACAAAGGAAGATGGTAGTGGTTGTTGGAGGCCAATCATCTCAGCCCCAGGACATTGCTGCAGGAGTTCCTCAGGGCAGTGTCCTAGGCCCAACCATCTTCAGCTGCTTCATCAATGACCTTCCCTCCATCATAAGGTCAGAAATGGGGATGTTCGCTGATGATTGCACAGTGTTCAGTTCCATGCGCAACCCCTCAGATAATGAAGCAGTCCGAGCCCGCATGCAGCAAGACCTGGACAACATCCAGGCTTGGGCTGATAAGTGGCAAGTAACATTCGCGCCAGACAAGTGCCAGGCAATGACCATTTCCAACAAGAGAGAGTCTAACCACCTCCCCTTGACATTCAACGGCATTACCGTCGCCGAATCCCCCACCATCAACATCCTGGGGGTCACCATTAACCAGAAACTTAACTGGACCAGCCATATAAATACTGTGGCTACAAGAGCAGGTCAGAGGCTGGGTATTCTGCGGCGAGTGACTCACCTCCTGACTCCCCAAAGCCTTTCCACCATCTACAAGGCACAAGTCAGGAGTGTGATGGAATATTCTCCACTTGCTTGGATGAGTGCAGCTGCAACAACACTCAAGAAGCTCGACACCATCCAAGATAAAGCAGCCCGCTTAATTGGTACCTCATCCACCACCCTAAACATTCACTCCCTTCACCACCGGCGCACTGTGGCTGCAGTGTGTACCATCCACAGGATGCACTGCAGCAACTCGCCAAGGCTTCTTCGACAGCACCTCCCAAACCTGCGACCTCTACCACCTAGAAGGACAAGAGCGGCAGACACATGAGAACAACACCACCTGCACGTTCCCCTCCAAGTCACACATCATCCTGACTTGGAAATATATCGCCGTTCCTTCATCGTCGCTGGGTCAAAATCCTGGAACTCCCTTCCTAACAGCACTGTGGGAGAACCGTCACCACACGGACTGCAGCGGTTCAAGAAGGCGGCTCGCCACCACCTTCTCGAGGGCAATTAGGGATGGGCAATAAATGCCGGCCTTGCCAGCGACGCCCACATCCCATGAACGAATAATAAAAAATGGTTCAGTCACCCTCACCTCACCTCTGGAATTTAGCTCTTTTGTCCATGTTTGGACCAAGGCTGTAATGAGGTCTGGAGCCGAGTGGTCCTGGCGGAACCCAAACTGAGCATCGGTGAGCAGGTTATTGGTGAGTAAGTGCCGCTTGATAGCACTGTCGACGACACCTTCCATCACTTTGCTGATGATTGAGAGTCGGCTGATGGGGCGGTAATTGGCCGGATTGGATTTGTCCTGCTTTTTGTGGACAGGACATACCTGGGCAATTTTCCACATTGTCGGGTAGATGCCAGTGTTGTAGCTGTACTGGAACAGCTTGGCTTGAGGCGCAGCTAGTTCTGGAGCACAAGTCTTCAGCACTACAGCTGGGATGTTGTCGGGGCCCATAGCCTTTGCTGTATCCAGTGCAATCAGCCGTTTCTTGATATCACGTGGAGTGAATCGAATTGGCTGAAGACTGGCTTCTGTGATGGTGGGGATATCGGGAGGAGGCCGAGATGGATCATCCACTTCTGGCTGAAGATGGTTGCAAACGCTTCAACCTTGTCTTTTGCACTCGCGTGCGGGACTCCGCCATCATTGAGGATGGGGATGTTTACAGAGCCTCCTCCTCCCGTTAATTGTTTAATTGTCCACCACCATTCACGACTGGATGTGGCAGGACTGCAGAGCTTTGACCTGATCTGTTGGTTGTGGAATCGCTTAGCTCTGTCTATAGCATGTTGCTTCCGCTGTTTAACATGCATGTCGTCCTGAGTTGTAGCTTCACCAGGTTGGCACCTCATTTTTAGGTACGCCAGGTGCTGCTCCTGGCATGCTCTTCTACACTCCTCATTGAACCAGGGTTGATCCTGGCTGGCCGCACTCGGGGAAACCAACCCTACAGATCACCTGCAGAATAAAGATGAATGTGGAGCCGGGAGGAGCAGGAGTGCCACCTTCCCATCCACAGCTGCTCCTGGCCTCCCCGTCCACGAGGCTCCCAACCTCTGGACCCTGGCCCCCGATCTCACTCACTGCCCCCCCCCCGCAGAGATTCCTGACACTTGAATCCAGGCTTCGATCTTGCTGACCCTACCCCCGCCCCCCCCCTCCCTGTCCACCACATGCTCCTCCCCAAGACCAAAGATCCCTCCGCGATCCCCCGATACCCACGATCCCTGAGATCTGTGGTCCCCCGAGACCCGCGATCTGCCCCGAGACCCTTGATGCCCGACTAGACCCACACTCTGCCCGAGATCCTCGATCCCCCCGAGACCCTCCGTCCCCCTGAGACCCTTCGTCCTCTGGAGACCTGCAACCCTCCCTAGACCCGCGATCTGCCCTGAGACCCTCGATCCCCCCGAGACCTGGAATCCCCACGAGATCCACCATACGCCTCGAGACCCTTGATCTCCCTGAGACCCACGATCCCCCCCAAGACCCACAATTCACCACTAGACCCCAATGCAAGAGTCAATTTCTCACTCAAGAGATGAAAATTACTTCAAATAAAGACGTAAAAATTAAATGCTCTTACTAATATCAAATAATATATTTTAATATATTTTATACTACAGAGGAGGCATTAGAATATTTGATATGAAGTCATTATGAATGGAATTTATCCCACTGGTGAATGGGATTTGAACTCATCTGGATCTAAACAAATTAAATGCACCTCATGAGTTAATTGGTTAATAAATTCCAAATGCAACTCTTTACCAATGAATATCCTGTATATCTATCATTCCTGACTGTCGAATTGACACTCGCCTTTTTTTTCCGGTGATTTTAACAGTCATTGATTTTCTTGGGAGGTTTTCATCTAAATAACACGGCTTTAAAATGATTTGAAATCAAATTCAATGATTTGAATGTGTAAAAACTTCCCTCTAGTAAACACAGAGCCTTTGTGATTAAGGTCAGCCATGAAGTCTGAGGGAATAACAATCTGCAATTCTTTTGTTTGTTCATTAAATAATTGTAATTATATTATGGTAATTGAGAAAATTTTTTAAAAAGGAAGCTAGAAAATTCTGACATTTTAAAAAACATAAGGGGCTGGAATTTGCTTTGAAAAGAACGGTGAGCTCAACAACGCTCACCGTTGTTAGTGGCCAAATGAAAGAGCAAGCATTCGCACATGCGCAGTCAAATGTGGAAATCCGCAACTAGCTCTTCCTGGTACACCAGGGATCTGACAGCTTCGTCTTGAAGGCATATCACCGTCTGCAATCAACAGAATCAACAGACCAGCGCCAACTTGTTCTTCTGCCCCGCTGGAAACTATCTAATATCGCCACAAAACAGGTCTGCGTAAATATACCAGCTCTAAACTAAGTTTTAACAGTACTGTAAGTTTTAATGACTGCTAAACAACTAAAAATTAATTTTTAAAAATGTGCAATTTTGTTATTCCTTATTTTAATAGTTTTTGGTCACTAAATTTTTTTTTTAATTAAAAAATGTTAAATTTTTTTTAAACTTTTTCCTTCTATCTCTTTTATTTAATTTGATTATTTCTTTCCCCTTTTTTTTGCTGTCTATAATTGTTTTTACAAATGATTTTATTGTTGTCGCTTTCACTTCCTGGTTCTTATGTTGACTCTTCGCTGCTTTTCAAGGATGCGGCAATTGAGGGGAGAGATCAATCTTCTCACTTCTTCCATGGGTCCTCGCTTCGCTGGAGTTAACACTGGGCTCGTTTCAGCTTCCTATTAGAGGAAGTGAGGAAGGGTGAGTCTAAATCTAAGGAGTGGTGAGCACCATTCGTTCACTGCTCATAACAATTCACGGGTCAATGAAACTCGTTTGCACTCTGATCTTGCTGGGACAGATCAAGCTGATATGATAATATCCTTGGATATTAATAAACCATGTTCTTACTTTGAGAATCTCTTTCAAACTCAGTAATAAACATGCTTTGGTCTCTGACTATAAAGACCACATCTGTCATGGATTACAAATCAAATAAGGCTCATCATGATTTCCTCCATTAGTAAGTTTTTATTCCCATCTGCCTATTGGAAAGTATTAAACAAAGTTGTTGCCAACATTAGATGAGTAAAAGCAGACTTATATTAAAAAATCTAATTCGTTATTCAATTCATACCAATACATGAAACACCAGTACTATTTGACCTACAGTCACTAACATTACCCCATTGAACTTACACAATACTTGTGTCTTTTGAAGTTGCGAGTAATCATGAACCATTTTAATGGTGTCTTTTCTTTTACTGTCGGTAAGCTTGCTGCTGAATTTGTCAGGTAAACTGCTGACTCATCATGAACGAAACCTGCCAGATATATCAACATTGGCAATTCAAACCATTGACTTTTGAGATTCCAAAGTGTTCCATGAATTGGGAAAGTTACATGGCCAGGTTAAATATCAGCACAATTCCGGAATTGTTTTTTTTAAATTCCCCATTGCCCCAGTTTATTCTCCTCAGTTTCTGATGCCCTGCTGGGATTTGGCATGCGGTCTATGTTCTAAATATGTGCAACCATTTCGAGTAGGCCTACATTCCTTCATACTGCATATCTGGAAAATTTGCAACTCTAATATTTAATTTATTATTCCGCTCTGTTACATAGAAACATTGAAAATAGGAGCAAGAGAAGGCCATTCAGCCCTTCGGGCCTGCTCCGCCATTCAAAATGATCATGGCTGATTGTCTAACTCAGTACCCTGTTCCCGCTTTTTCCCCATATCCCTTGATCCCTTTAGCATTAAGAAATATATCTATCTCCTTCTTGAATACATCTAATGACTTGGCCTCCACTGCCTTCTGTCGTAGAGAATTCCACAGGTTCACCAACCTCTGAGTGAAGAAATTTCTCCTCATCTCGGTTCTAAATGGCATACCCCGTATCCTGAGACTGTGACCCCTGTTTCTGGACTCCCCAGCCATCGGGAACATCCTCCCTGCATCTAGTCTGTCTAGTCCTGTTAGAATTTTATATGTTTCGATGAGATCACCTCTCATTCTTCTAAACTCTAGTGAATATAGGCCTAGTCGACCCAATCTCTCCTCATACGTCAGTCCTGCCATCCCAGGAATCAGCATGGTAAACCTTCGTTGCACTCCCTCCATGGCAAGGACATCCTTCCTCAGATAAGGAGACCAAAACTGCACACAATACTCCAGATGTGGTCTCACCAAGACCCTGTATAACTGCAATAAGACATCCCTGCTCCTGTACTCAAATCCTCATGCAATGAAGGCCAACAGATTTTATCTGCTCTGGAATCTCTAAATTACTGATAACACAATGAATAAAACTTTGAAACAGAACGATTAGAATTAATTGTGCACAGAAGGAACTATTCAACAGGGGTACTTAGGTTTAGAAATTTTTATATAACTTGGCACTACCATACCATACAAAACTCTCATGAATTGTCCCCTCTTAGCAGGTAGCAAGAGATAAGCAAAAGGTCACAGAATGTGATACCATCATGAGCTCCTGCCAGTTTTAGAAAATGTCATTTCCATCACAGGTTTCCCTGTTTTGGAACTTTACTCCCCTTGAAATAAAATCTGCCTCTTAAGCTCAGTTTTCTCACAGGGCCTTCCGCTGTTATAATTGAAACACATGCACTCATTGATAATGATTTTTTTTGTGATTTTTGCTGACAGAGGCTCTTTGTAAATCAGTCCTTTGAATTAATAGGAGGTATGCTGTTTAAAGAAGTAAGTGAAGTTTTAAATAAATTAAATTAAGTTAATGCGGTGAATTAATGTGCTACAGGATCACAGGATGCAGGCTCATGGACCCACAATTCCCCCACCAAGTTCCCCACCTTGGCTGGACTATCGGGGAGTGCTGGTGAACAGGGGACAAGCTCCTTCCCAGAGGATTCGGAGGAAATCAACAGACCATAACTTCCTTCATTCCCCAGGCCAATTTCATAACCTTCTAACAGTTGACACAAAAGCAGCATTGAAAGAGGCTGGGAGAACATTACCTGGGGAATAGAGTCTCACACAAAGCTGGAGTGGAAAGAAAACATGTTTCTTAAAAAAAAGACAAAAATAGACTAAACAAAATAAGAAAAGCCAGGTAAAAGAAAAAGGAAGCAAGAACTTGCATTTATATAGCACCTTTCACCACCTCAGGATGTCCCAAAGAGCTTTACAGCCAATGAAGTACTTTTTGAAGTGTAGTCACTGTTGTAATGTTGGAAACACGACAGCCAATTTGTGCACAGCAAGATCCCACAAACAGCAATAAGATAATAATCTGTTTTAGTGATGTTGGATGAGGAATAAATATTGGTCAGGACACCGGGAGAACTTCCCCGTTCATCTCTGAAAAGTGCCATGTGACACAAGATACTTACAAACCCGCTATTTACATGTCATTTACATGTAATTCATAATATGGGTTTTTTTGTGCTTGTTTCAGATTCCAGATTCGTGAGATTTTCAACAACACGTAACACATCACAGTGAAATGGAAATCTGCACTATGTAGAAGTAAAAATGACCATGTGCCATTTAGGTTCCGTAAGTGAAGGATACTTAACGCATGACCCTTGTTTTTCTGAACAATATCTTGTGTGCAACATGTCCGTGATTCCGCAGTCAGGCATCTCATTGAGCAAAGAGTGAAAATGGGGATTTGAGCCGAAGCAGGTCCTTATCCAAGGGGCAGAAAACACTGGTGGGAGTAGAATATAGGACCCCTAATAGTAGTTATAGAGCTGGACAGAGTATCAATCAGGAAATTAGAGGAGCATGTAACAAGGGTAAAGCAATAATCATTGGGGACTTTAATCTTCACAGAGACTGGTAAACCAAATTGGAAAAAGTAGTTTGGAGGACGAGTTCATGGAATGCATTCAAGACAGTTTTCAGGAACAATAAGCCGACAAATCCCCTGGACCTGATGGCCTACATCGTAGGGTTCTAAAAGAGGTGGCTGCAGAGATAGTGGATGCATTGGTTTTGATCTTCCCGAAGTCCCTAGATTCTAGAACGGTCCCCGTGGATTGGAAGGTAGCAAATGTAACCCCACTATTCAAGAAAGGAGGGAGAGAGAAAACAGGGAACTACAGGCCAGTTAGCCTGACATCAGTAGTGGGGAAAATGCTAGAATCTATTATTAAGGATGCAGTAACAGGGAACTTAGAAAATCATAATATGATTCGGCAGAGTCAACAGGATTTTATGAAACTGAGATCGTATTTAACAAATCTATTTGAATATTTTGAGGATGTAACTAGCAGGGTAGATAAGGGGGAACCAGTGGATGTAGTGTATTTAGATTTTCAATAGGCATTCGATAAGGTGCCACACAAGAGGTTGTTATACAAGATAAGGGCTCATGGGATTGGGGGTAATATATTAACATGGATTGAGAATTGGTTAACGGACAGAAAACAGAGAGTAGGAACAAATGTGTCATTTTCGGATTGGCAGGTTATAACTAGTGGGGTGCCGCAAGGATCATTGCTTGAGCTGTTTACAATCTATAATAATGACTTAGATGAAGGGACCGAGTGTAGTGTATCCAAGTTTGCTGACGATACAAAGCTAGGTGGGAAAGTAAGCTGTGAGGACACAAAGTGTCTGCAAGGGGACATAAACAGGTTAAGTGAGTGGGCGAGAAAGTGGCAGATGGAGTATAATGTGGGGAAATGTGAAGTTATCCATGTTGGTAGAAAGAATAGGAAAGTAGAATTTTTAGAAGGTGAGAGACTAAGAAATGTTGGTATTTAGAGGGATTTGGGCGTCCTTGTACACAAATCACAAAAAGTTAACGTGCAGGTACAGCAAGCAATTAGGAAGGCAAATGGTATGTTAACCTTTATTGCAAGGGGGTTGGAGTATAAGAGTAAGGAGGTCTTGCTGCAATTATACAGGGCTTTGGTAAGACCACACCTGGAGTACTGTGTACAGTTTTGGTCCCCTTACCTAAGGAATGATATACTTGCCTTAGAGGGGGTGCAACGAAGGTTCACTAGATGGATTCTGGATCAGAGGGTTGTCCTATCAAGAGAGATTGTGTAGAATAGGCCTATATTCTCTGGAATTTAGAAGAATCAGAGCTGGTCTCATTGATGTGTATAAAATTATTTGAGGGCTTGACAGGGTAGATGCTGAGAGGCTGTTTCCTCTGGCTGGAGAGTCTAGAACTAGAGGTCATAGTCTGAAAATAAGGGGTCGGCCATTTAGGACTGAGATGAGGAGGAATTTCTTCACTCAGAGGGTTGTGAATCTTTGGAATTCTCTACCTCACAGGGCTTTGGATACTCAGTCATTGAGCAAATTCAAGACTGAGATCAATAGATTTTTGGACACTAAGGGAATTAAGGGATATGGGGATAGGGTGGGGAAGTGGAGTTGAGGTTGACGATCAGCCTTGATCTTGTTGAATGGTGGAGCAGACTCGAGGGGCCGTATGGCCTACTCCTGCTCCTATTTATTATGTTCTGATGTTCTTATCATGCACTGAAAGGACAGAGAAAATACAAGTTATAATGTTGTGAAAATGATGCTAGACTCTCAAGATTTGATCAGATGCAAAATATTCTGCTGAAATCAATGTTGATGATACTACTATAATAAAAACAGAAAATGCTGTAAACACTCAGCAGGTCAGGCAGCATCTGTGAAGAAAGAAATAGAGTTAACGTTTCAGGTCGATGACCTATCATCAGAATTAATAAGAACATAAGAACATAAATAGGAGCAGGAGTGGGCCATATGGCTCCTCGAGACTGCTCCGACTCTTCTGCCTCAACTCCACTTTCCTGCCCGATCCCCATATCCTTTGATTCCCTTAGAGTCCAAAAATCAATCACTCTCAGCCTTGAATATACTCAACAACTGAGCATTCACAGCCCTCTGGGATAGAGAATTCCAAAGATTCACAACACTCTGAGTGAGGAAATTCCTCCTCATTTCAGTCTTAAATGGCCGGCCCCTTATCCTGAGATTATGCCCCCGAGATCCAGACTCTTCAGCCACGGGAAACAGCCTCTCAGCATCTACCCCGTCAAGCCCCCTCAGAACCTTATATGTTTCAATGCGATCACCTCTCATTCTTCTAAACTCCAGACAGTACAGGCCCATTTGACTCAATCTCTCCACATTGGACAACCCTCTTATCCCAGGGATCAGTCTAGTGAACCTTTGTTGCACCGCCTCCAAGGCAAGTATATCCTTCCTTAGATAAGGAGACCAAAACTGTACACAGTACTCCAGGTGAGGTCTCACTCAAGCCCTGTACAATTGCAGTAAGACTTCCTTACTCTTGTACTTCAACCCCCTTGCGATAAAGCCCAACATGGCATTTGCCTTCCTAATTGCTTACTGTACCTGCATGATAACTTCTTGAGTTTCTTGTACAAGGACACCCAAGTCTCTCTGAACACCAACATTTAATAGTTTCTCACCATTTAAAAAATATTGTGTTTTTCTATTTTTCCTACCAAAGTGAATAACCTCACATTTCCCCACATTATACTCCATCTGTCACCTTCTTGCCCACTCACTTAACCTGTCTATATCCCTTTGCAGACTCTTTGGGCAGGAGTTTAACTGCCAAGTCCGGTTGGGTTCGGGGCGGGGGTTGGGGGGCGGTCAAACCAAATAGCATTTTTATGGAGCGGGAGGGAATCCCAGCTCCAACCCGCCGAAAAACACGTACGTCCCAGACCCATCTGGGTGTGTGTGGATCAGGAAGCCTGAAGTCCCGCCGGCTTTAATTGCCGATATTTAAACAATGAATTAAAATACTTAAAATACATTAACTAGTTTATATTTTGAGTATTGAGGCAGGGACATGATTTTAACCCTGCCTCAACGTGTTTGCCGTGGTGTCTGAAAGACGCCATTGAAACGAAGGCGGATTGCAGCTGGCAGCCATTTGGCCATTTAAATCCCTGTTTGACAGATGGGGATAAAAGGTGAGTTATTGCAGCAGGGCACTCAGTTCCCTCAGACAAACCTTTTGCTGGGAGTTCTTTGTGTTTAGACTCAGATTTCTTTGTTGACACTCAGAATTCTTGTGTTCAGACATATTTACCTACTTTTTGGTCTCCCTCAAACTGACACCATCAGGACGGGGGGACTGCATTCCCGAGTGCATCTGAGGAGCAGGAACATCAGCATCCACGCCAGGCAAGGCGTGCACTTCCGGCATTGCAGCTCCATAAGACAGAGGTGCGCCACACGGCCCGACATCTGTCTGTAGACCCTCTCACATGGGTAATGTCGGGCCCGACATCGCAAGAGACATTACCCATGTGAGAGGGTCTACAGACAGAGGCTGAGCTTCCTGGAGCTCCCTGAGGAGCAGTGCCAACGAAGGCTGAGAGTGAGTGGCCAGGTGGTCGCTTCTTCACGCAGAGCTGCTCTGCTCCGGGCCTGTGGCATCGCATTGCCCATGGCAGTTAAAGTCACCACTGCCCTCCACTTCTTCACCTCCGGATCCTTCCAGGACTCCACTGGTGACATCGCCAGGGTCTCTCAGTCGTCAGCTCACAAGTGTATACGAAAGGTGACGGATGGCTTGTTTCTCAGGGTGTCCCGATACGTCAACTTCCTCACGGACGACATCAGCCAGGCTGAGAGGGCAGTGGGGTTCCACTCTCTGGCTGGCTTCCCACGGGTATTGGTTGCACACACATGGCAATCCGAGCACCTCCACATGAGCCAGGACTGTTCATCAACCAATAGGGTTATCATTCCATCAATATGCAACTCATTTGCAACAACTTTCTGTGCAATTCACAAAGATTCCGGTGATTTATGCAGGTGTGTGCCAGATTCCCTGGCAGCTGCTATGACTCCTTCATTCTGCAAGAATCCTACATCTCAGCCCTCTTCCACTCACCAAACAGACTTAAGGGCTGGCTCCTTGGAGACAAGGGATACCCTCTGCAGACATGGCTCATCACACCTGTGAGAAACCCCATCAGCGAGGCACAGCTACAGTGCAATGACAGTCACATCACCACAAGGTGTGTAATTGAACATGCCATAGGACTGCTCAAGATGCGGTTTTGGTGTCTGGATCGATCTGGGGGAGCCCTTCATTACGCACCAGTAAAAGTGGGGAGAAACATAGCTGTCTTTTGCGTCCTGCACTACATGGGGCAACAGAGGGGGTTACTGGTGCATGAGGGCCTATGCCCTCATGAAGCATCCACATCTGCCATTAACATTGCGGAGGAGGCGGAGGGGGAGGAGGAAGAGGAGGAGGAGGAGGAGGAGGAGGCGGAGGGGGAGGAGGAAGAGGAGGAGGAGGAGGAGGAGGAGGCGGAGGGGGAGGAGGAAGAGGAGGAGGAGGAGGAGGAGGTGGAGGAGGAGGAGGCGGAGGGGGAGGAGGAGGAAGAGGAGGAGCAGGAGGAGGCGGAGGCGGAGGGGGAGGAGGAGGAAGAGGAGGAGGAGGAGGAGGAGGAGGAGGCGGAGGGGGAGGAGGAGGAAGAGGAGGAGGAGGAGGAGGAGATGGAGGAGGAGGAGGAGGCGGAGGGGGAGGAGGAGGAGACGGAGGAGGAGGAGGAGGAGGAGATGGAGGAGGAGGAGGAGGCGGAGGGGGAGGAGGAGGAAGAGGAGGAGGAGGAGGAAGAGGAGGCGGAGGGGGAGGAGGAAGAGGAGGAGGAGGAGGAGGAGGAGGAGACGGAGGAGGAGGAACAACCCCTTGGCAGAGCAGTGGATCTCCTGGCTGCTCTTCATGCCAGGGAGGCACTAATATTTGACAGGTTCTCCTAAGGAAATATGCAAAGTGAGGATGGTCAAGTTCTATGACCACCTGGAACGAGCACAGCAAACACGAGACCGCCACCCCCCACCACCCCTTTACCAAAACATCCCTACAACCACACATACAACCACTGTAAACAGACCCAATGGGTGGCATCAAGGCTCGCTGTTCACCATGAAGCACATGAAAGTGTGCTATCCACCAAAGAGACTCAAGAATGGTCAAGATGTGGCAATGGTGGTGAGAATTATAAGATTTAATGTGCATGGAACAAAAAACAAAGAGAAATGAAGAACATTACAATCTGTCAAACACCCTTGTGCATCCCCTGTGGCTGCAGCAGAGGTAGAGGCAGGTTGCTCATGTTGCCTTGACTGTTGAGATGCTTTGGGCCAATGCTGTTTGGATTTTGGAGCCCGTGAGGGCCCCACCAAAGACTGCTCCACCTGCACCTGTGCAGGGACAGACTCGGCCACCTGGAGAGGAGGCAGCATTGCGGGTACTGGTTGAGGGGGGCAAAGGGTGAGACGTGGGACCGCTTTGAGTGATGTCCCCACTTCCATGCTGTCCCCCCCCTTATGCCATCAACCCTCTTCTGGGCCAGGGCCACATCACTCCTACCACCCTGCTGGACAAGAGTTTGGAGGATATGTGTGATGCTTTGGAAGGGCACTTCTAAAGTATCTATCAGCCTGGGTGGCAAAATGTTGTTCACCCTGAGTCTGCATGGCCATTGTCAGGGCCTGAATGGACTCATTTGTAAGCAGTCCTTAGACCTCAATGGAGGCTAGCCTTCACAGACATTCCCACACTTACCTGTGCCACCATTCCACTCATGCAGGAGTTGGACTCCTCCATCCTCTCCGCAATTGTGGAGAGTGCATGTGGCACCTGTTCCAGCAAATGTGCTGCTGCCCCTCGATCATTCTCCTTTTAAAGGATGACCCCCGGTTTTCAGCATCTGCGTCCAGCTGAGCAGAGCCTGGAGAAGAGTGCCACCAGTGTCTGCTCATAAAATCATAGAAACTATACGGCACAGAAGGAGGCCGTTCGGCCCATCATGTCCATGCCGGCTGAGAAACGAGCCACCCACCCGAATCCCACTCTCCCGCATTTGGTCCGTAGCCCTGCAGGTTACGGCTCTTCAGGTGCACATCCAGGTATTTTTTAAATGAGTTGAGGGTTTCTGCCTCTCCCACCCTCTCAGGTAGTGAGGTCCAGACTCCCATCACCCTCTGGGTGAAAAAATCTTTCCTCAGCTCCCCTCTAATCCTTCGACCAATCACTTTAAATCTTTGCCCCCTGGTTATTGACCCCTCCGCTAAGGGAAATAGGTCCTTCCTATCCACTCTATCTCGGCCCCTGATAATTTTGTACACCTCAATTAAATCACCCCTCAGCCTCCTCTGTTCCAAAGAAAACAACCCCAGCCTATCCAATCAATCTTCATAGCTAAAATTCTCCAGTCCTGGCAACGTCCTCGTAAATCTCCTCTGTACCCTCTCTAGTGCAATTACATCCTTCCTGTAATGTGGTGACCAGAACTATACACAGTACTCAAGCTGTGGCCTAACTAGTGTTTTATACAGTTCCAGCATAACCTCCCTGCTCTTATATTCTATGCCTCGGCTAATAAAGGAAAGCATTCCATATGCCTTCTTAACCACCTTATCTACCTGTCCTGCTACCTTCAGGGATCTGTGGACATGCACTCCAAGGTCCCTCACTTCCTCTACACCTCTCAGTATCCTCCCATTTATTGTGTATTCCCTTGCCTTGTTTGCTCTCCCCAAATGCATTATCTCACACTTCTCTGGATTGAACTCCATTTGCCACTTTTCTGCCCACCTGACCAGTCCATTGATATCTTCCTGCAGTCTACAGATTTCCTCCTCACTATCAACCACACAGCCTATCTTTGTGTCATTCGCAAATTTCTTAATCATGCCCCCTACGTTTATGTCCAAATCGTTAATGTATACCACAAAAAGCAAAGGACCGAGTACCGAGCCCTGCGGCACCCCACTGGAAACAGCCTTCCAGTCACAAAAACACCTGTCGACCATTACCCTTTGCTTCCTGCCACTGAGCCAATTTTGGATCCAATTTGCCACATTCTCTTGGATCGCATAGGCCTTTACTTTTTTGACCAATCTGCCATGTGGGACCTTGTCGAAAGCCTTGTCAAAATCCATGTAGACTACATCAATTACACTACCTTCATTGATCCTCCTTGTCACCTCCTCGAAAAATTCAATCAAGTTAGTCAGACACGACCTTCCCTTAACAAATCCATGCTGACTGTCCTTGATTAGTCCGTGCCTTTCTAAGTGACGGTTTATCCTGTCCCTCAGAATTGATTCCACTAATTTGCCCACCACCGAGGTGAGACTGACTGGCCTGTAATTACTCGGTCTATCCTTCGCTCCCTTTTTAAACAACGGTACAACGTTAGCAGTCCTCCAATCCTCCAGCACTACGTCTGTATCCAGTGAATTTTGGAAAATGATTGTTAAAGCCTCCGTTATTTCCTCCCTTGCTTCTTTTAACAGCCTGGGATACATTTCATCTGGCCCTGGTGATTTATCCACTTTCAAAGATGATAATCCCCTGAATAATTCCTCTCTCACTATATTTATCCCATCCAATATTTCACACTCCTCCTCCTTAACTACAATCTCTGCATCATCCCCCTCTTTTGTGAACTCAGATGCAAAATATTCATTAAGAACCATCCCCACATCTTCCACCTCCACACATAGTTTACCTTTTTTGTCTCTAATAGGCCCTACTCTTTCCTTAGTTATCCTCTTGCTCTTTATGTATTTATAAAATATTTTTGTGTTTTCATGAATTTTACTTGCCAATATTTTTTCATGCCCTCTCTTTGCTTTCCTAATTTCCTTTTTTATTTCACTCCTGCACTTTGTAAACTCCTCTAGGCTTTCTGCAGTATTGAGTGTCTATCCTTGGCTTTCTTTTTCTGCCTTATCTTACCCTGAATGCTCCTTGTCATCCAGGGGGCTCTAGATTTGGGGGTGCCACCCTTTTTCTTTGTGGGAATATGTTTACTCTGAACCCCTTGAATCTCCCCCTTGAATGTCTCCCACTGCTCTGACACTGATTTACCTTCAAGGAGCTGTTTCCAGTCCACTTTTGCTAAATCACTTCTCAGTTTAGTAAAATTGGCCTTTCCCCAATTGAAAACTTTAACTCCTGTTCTGTCTTTGTCCTTTTCCATAACTATGCTATAACTAACTGTATGACAACTCACTCACTGCTAGGACCCACCGAGGTGTGAGTATCTGCGCTGGTGGATGGCTCACTAAGATGTGACGGTGCCCCCTCAGAGGCCGGGAGCGTCTCTGAAGAATCGCCCTCTCCCATCACTGCGGCCCTTGAAGGACCTGGGAGAGAACAGAAGGCAATATCATGAATCACCACAGATGTAATATTGCAATGAGCACATTGAGGTGTGCAACATGTCAATCATTTCTATCATCAATTCATGTTGTGTGTGATGAATGTTAAAGTTCTGTCACCAGATGTTTGTGGGGTGCCAGTCTCAACGTCACCAAGGGACATGCGGGTAAGTTTCAAGGCCTCCTCCTCCGCCTCCGTGAGGACCACTATTTGTTGCGGCCTCCCCCCCTCCAGTCATTGCCCTCTCCCGTGCATTCCAAGCACTCTTCTCCTACGAGGGTAGAACGTGTGAGTGAATGAGGGTGAAGTGGTCAGCCGATGGATGAATTGCTTTAGGTGAGGTTGACAATGAGAAAGAAATACATTAGAGGGTGAGTATCAGACGGACAGGATTGGGGAGAGTGGTCGTGGTGGGTGCACATATGGGGAAGTGAGGAAACGCTCAGAATGTAAGTTGACGATGAGCCTTAAGTGGGAGTGAAGATTGATGTGATGGAGTATGCTTTACAGGGCAGAATGTGATGGGGGGGGGCGGTGGGTGATGTGCACAGATTGCAGGTGAACCAGGTGAATCAGTAACTTTTGTTGACCTGGTTAGGTCATTGAAGCACTTCCTGCACTGCACCCAAGTGCGGGAGATGTTGCCGTTGCTCACCACCCCCTCTGCCACCTCGAGCCAGGCCTTCTTGGTGGCAGAAGCAGAGTGTTTCCACCTGTCATCCAGGTAGACTATTTCCCTCCTCCTCCTCATCCCGGCCAAGAGCACCTCAAGTGAGGAGTCACTAAATTTGGGGGCAGGCTTTCTCCTCGCCTGCTCCATTATTTGCAAAACCTCCATTCTCCAACAAAAAAGCCATTGCATCAATGGCCCTTTAAATACTCAAATTGACGGTAGGTCATGCGGGCTCACATTCCACCCGCTGCGCAGGTTTCAGACGGCAAACCCCGAAGCCACGTTAAGGGCCATCAATTAGATCGCGATCGTGTGGGGGAAGGTAGGGATTTTTTTTCCGGGTTTCCCACGCGCCCACTGACCCCCCACCCCCCCACTACCACCCCACTGACATCCTGCCAGCATATTAAAATCCTGGCCTTTGTGTCCTCCTCACAGTTTACTTTCCTACCTAGCTTTGTATCATCAGCAAACTTGGATACATTACACTCGGTTCCTTTATCTAAGTCATTAATATAGATTGTAAATAGCTGAGGTCCAAGCACTGATCCTTGCGACACCCCACTAGGTACAGTCTGCCAACCTGAGAATGACCTGTTTATTCCTACTCTCTGTTTTCTGTCCGTTAACCAATCCTCTATCCATGCTAATATATTACCCCCAATCCCATGAGCCCTTATCTTGTGGAACAACCTTTTATGTGGCAACTTATCGAATATCTTTTGAAAATCCCAAATAAACTACATCCACTGGTTCCCCTTTATCCACCCTGCTAGTTACATCCTCAAAAAACTCTAATAAATTTGTCAAACAGGATTTCCTTTTCATAAAACCATGTTGACTCTCCCTCATTATATTATGATTTTCTAAATGCCCTGTTACCACTTCCTTAATAATGGATTCCAGCATTTTCCTGACAACCGATGTCAGGCTAACTGGCCTGTAGTTCCGTTTTCTCTCTCCCTCCTTTCTTGAATAGCCGTGTTACATTTTCTACCTTCCAATCCGCTGGGACCGTTCTAGAATCTAGGGAATTTTGGAAGATCACAACCAATGCATCCACCATCTCTGCAGCCACCTCTTTTAGAACCCTACGATGTAGGCCATCAGGTCCAGGGGATTTATTGGCTTTTAGTCCCATTAATTTCTCCAGTACTTTTTCTCTACTGATAATAATTACTTTAAGTTCCTCACTCTCATTAGCCCCTTGGTTCCCCACTATTTCTGGTATGCTTGTGCCATGTGGGAACTCCAGGGCGCTTCCCGTGTCCTGGAAAACCACAGGTGCAGGAAGTGTCGTCAGCTGGAGGAGCTCGAGCTCCGGGTTTCGGACCTTGATCAGCAGCTGGAGTCACTGCAGTGCATCCACGAGGCTGAGAGTTTCGTGGATAGCATGTTTCAGGAGGTGGTTACCCCGCAGATTAAGAGAGTGCAGGCAAAGAGGGACTGGGTGATCGCCAGACAGACGAGGAGAAGCAGGCAGGTAGTGCGGGAGTCCTCTGAGGGCATCTCACTCTCTAACCAGTATTCAGTTCTGTGGTTCCCCTGGGGAGTACAGCCAGAGCCAAGTCCATGGCACCGCAGGTGGTTCAGGGCGGGAGGAGGAAGATTGGGAAAGCAATAGTGATAGGGAATTCAATAGTTAGGGGAACAAACAGGCATTTCTGCGGCCGCAGACGTGATTCCAGGATGGTATGCTGCCTCCCTGATGCCAGGGGCAAAGATGTCAGCGAGAGGCTGCAGAACATGAAATGGGTAGAGAAAGGGAGAAATAAGAGAATCAGATGAACCTTTAATGAAAAGAATATTCTGAACGGGGAGGGTGAATAGCCAGAGGTCGTGGTCCACATCGGTACCAGTGACATAGGTGAAGAGGGATGAGGTCCTGCAGGCAGATTTTAGGGAGCTAGGAAAGAGACTAATAAGCAGGAGCTCAGCGGTCATATTCTCCGGAGTACTCCCGGTGCCACACGCTGGTGAGTATAGAAATAGGAGGAAAGAGCAGATGAATGCCTGGCTGGAGAGATGGTGCAGGAGGGAGGGCTTTAGATTCCTGGGGCATTGGGACCAGTTCTGGGGGAGGTGGGACCTGTACAGGCCGGACGGGTGGCACCTCAACAGAGCCGGGACCAATGTCCTCACGGGAAGGTATACTAGTGCTGTTGGGGAGGATTTAAACTAATTTGTCAGGGGGATGGGCACTAGCGTTGGAAAGGAGAAACACGGGGCACAAAGGATTGGGAGAGACAGATAGCACTAGAGCAAGAAATAATATGGTATTAGATGGGATCAGACTAAGAGAGATAACAAGAAGGTCTAAGATAGGTTTAGAGTGTTCATGTGTGCAAACGCACGAAGTATGGAAAATAAGGTTGGTGAGCTGCAGGCGCAAAAAGCCACATGGGAATATGATGTCATGGCGATAATGGAGACCTGGCTCAAAAAAGGGCAGGATTGGGTACTAAATATTCCTGGATACAAGGTGTTCAGGAAAGGTAGGGAAGGAAAAAAGGGAGGGGGGTGGTTGGCAGTATTGAATATAGCAGTATTGGAGAGAAAGGATGTCAAGGACAGAATCTATTTGATTAGAGTTAAGAAACATTAGAGGTGCCATTACACTACTGGGTGTATTCTATAGGCCACCAACTAGTGGGAAGGAGATAGAGGAGCAAATTTGCAGGGAAATTACAGAGATGTGCAAGAGCCACACAGTGGTGATAATGGGGGACTTCAATTATCCTAATATAGACTGGGATAGTAATAGTGTAAAGGGCACAGAGGGGGAGGAATTTTTGAAGTGTGTTCAGGGGAACTTTCGTGACCAGTACGTTTCCAGCCCAATGAGGAAGGAGGCATTGCTGGATCTGATTCTGGGAAATGAGGTGGGCCAAGTGGAGCAAGTGTCAGTGGGGGAACATTTAGGGAACAGTGATCATTGGACAAGAATCAATCTAGAGTTATACTTAATTAGAGGAGGGCCAATTTCAGTGGGATGAGAACAGATCTGGCCCGGGTAAATTGGAATCAAAGATTGGCAGGCAAAACTGTAATTGAATAATGGGGGGCCCTTTAAGGAGGAGATGGTTCAGGTACAGTCTAGGTACATTCCCACGAGGGAGAAAGGTAGGGCAACTAAAGCCAGAGCTCCCCTGGATAACAAAAGACATAGAGAGTAAGATGCAGCAGAAAAAAAGGGCAGGTTGATAACAGAAGTGAGAACCAGGCTGAATATAAAAAATTGAGAGGAGAAGTGAAAAAGGAAATAAGAGGGGCAAAGAGAGAGTATGAGAATAGACTGGCGGGTAACAAAAAAGGGGATCCAAAAGTCTTCTTTAGGCATATAAATAGTAAACTGGTAGTAAGAGGAGGGTAGGGCCGATTAGGGACCAAAAAGGAGACCTACACATGGAGGCAAAGGGCATGGCTGAGGTACTAAATGAGTACGTTTATTTGTCTTTACCGAGGAAGAAGATGCTGCCAAAGTCACATTAAAAGAGGAGGTAGTTGAGATATTGGATGGGCTAAAAATTGATAAAGAGGAGGTACTGTATTTAAATAGATATGTCAACCAGTCTGGATGGGACACATCCTAGGTTGCTGAGAGAAGTAAGGGTGGAAATTGCGGAGTTACAGGCCATAATCTTCCAATCATCCTTAGATACGGGGTTGGTGCCAGAGGACTGGAGAATTGCAAATGTTACACCCTTGTTCAAAAAAGGGTGTAAGGATAAACCCAGCAACTACAGGGCAGTCAGTTTAATCTCGGTGGTGGGGAAACTTTTAGAAACGATTATCCAGGGCAAAATTAATAGTTACTTGGACAAGTGTGGATTAATCAAGGAAAACCAGCACAGATTTGTTAAAGACAAATCGTGTTCATCTAACTTGATTGAGTTTTTTGATGAGGTAACAGAGAGGATTGATGAGGGCAATGTGGTTGATGTGGTGTATATGGACTTCCAAAAGGCGTTTTAAAAAGTGCCACATAATTGTAAGCAAAGTTGAAGCCCATGGAATAAAAGGGGCAGTGGCAGCATGGATATGAAATTGGCTAAGTGACAGGAAACAGAGAGTAGTGGTGAATGGTTGTTTTTCGGACTGGAGGGAGGTGTACAGTGGTGTTCCCCAGGGGTCAGTGCTGGGACCACAGCTTTTTTTGATATATATTAGTGACAGATACGGAGCATAGTAATGAACAGATATGGAACACAGTAATGCACAGATACGGAGCATAGTGATGAACAGATACGGAGCATAGTGATGAACAGATACGGAGCATAGTAATGAACAGATACGGAGCATAGTAATGAACAGATACGGAGCATAGTAATGAACAGATATGGAACATAGTAATGAACAGATACGGAGCATAGTGATGAACAGATACGGAGCATAGTGATGAATAGATACGGAGCATAGTGATGAACAGATACGGAGCACAGTAATGAACAGATACGGAGCATAGTAATGAACAGATACGGAGCATAGTAATGAACAGATATGGAACATAGTAATGAACAGATACGGAGCATAGTGATGAACAGATACGGAGCATAGTGATGAACAGATACGGAGCATAGTAATGAACAGATACGGAGCACAGTAATGAACAGATACGGAGCATAGTAATGCACAGATATGGAGCACAGTAATGAACATATATGGAGCACAGTAATGAACAGATACGGAGCATAGTAATGAACAGATACGGAGCATAGTAATGAACAGATACGGAGCATAGTAATGAACAGATACGGAGCATAGTAATGAACAGATATGGAACATAGTAATGCACAGATACGGAGCAAAGTAATGAACAGATACGGAGCATAGTAATGAACAGATACGGAGCATAGTAATGAACAGATACGGAGCATAGTGATGAACAGATACGGAGCATAGTGATGAACAGATACGGAGCATAGTAATGAACAGATACGGAGCATAGTAATGAACAGATATGGAGCACAGTAATGAACAGATACGGAGCATAGTAATGAACAGATACGGAGCATAGTGATGAACAGATACGGAGCATAATGATGAACAGATACGGAGCATAGTGATGAACAGATACGGAGCATAGTCATGAACAGATACGGAGCATAGTGATGAACAGATACGGAGCATAGTGATGAACAGATACAGAGCATAGTAATGAACAGATACGGAGCATAGTGATGAACAGATACGGATCATGGTGATGAACAGATACGGAGCATAGTAATGAACAGATACGGAGCATAGTAATGAACAGATACGGAGCATAGTGATGAACAGATACGGAGCATAGTAATGAACAGATACAGAGCATAGTGATGAACAGATATGGAGCATAGTAATGAACAGATACGGAGCATAGTAATGAACAGATACAGAGCACAGTGATGAACAGATACGGAGCATAGTAATGAACAGATACAGAGCATAGTAATGAACAGATACAGAGCATAGTTATGAACAGATACAGAGCATAGTGATGAACAGATATGGAGCATAGTAATGAACAGATACAGAGCATAGTAATGAACAGATACGGAGCATAGTAATGAACAGATACAGAGCATAGTAATGAGCAGATACAGAGCATAGTAATGAACAGATACGGAGCATAGTAATGAACAGATACAGAGCATAGTGATGAACAGATACGGAGCATAGTAATGAACAGATACAGAGCATAGTGATGAACAGATACGGAGCATAGTAATGAACAGATACAGAGCATAGTGATGAACAGATACGGAGCATAGTGATGAACAGATACAGAGCATAGTGATGAACAGATATGGAGCATAGTAATGAACAGATACAGAGCATAGTAATGAGCAGATACAGAGCATAGTAATGAACAGATACGGAGCATAGTGATGAACAGATACGGAGCATAGTAATGAACAGATACAGAGCATAGTGATGAACAGATATGGAGCATAGTAATGAACAGATACAGAGCATAGTAATGCACAGATACGGAGCATAGTAATGAACAGATATGGAGCATAGTTATGAACAGATACGGAGCATAGTAATGAACAGATACAGAGCATAGTGATGAACAGATACGGAGCATAGTAATGAACAGATACAGAGCATAGTGATGAACAGATACGGAGAATAGTAATGAACAGATACAGAGCATAGGAATGAACAGATACGGAGCATAGTGATGAACAGATACGGAGCACAGTAATGAACAGATACAGAGCATAGTAATGCACAGATACGGAGCATAGTTATGAACAGATGCGGAGCATAGTGATGAACAGATACGGAGCATAGCAATGCACAGATACAGAGCATAGTAATGAACAGATACGGAGCATAGTGATGAACAGATACAGAGCATAGTAATGAACAGATACGGAGCATAGTAATGCACAGATACAGAGCATAGCAATGAACAGATACGGAGCATAGTAATGAACAGATACAGAGCATAGTGATGAACAGATACGGAGCATAGTGATGAACAGATACGGAGCATAGTAATGCACAGATACGGAGCATAGTGATGAACAAATACGGAGCATAGTAATGAACAGATACGGAGCATTGTAATGAACAGATACGGAGCATAGTAATGCACAGATACGGAGCATAGTGATGAACAGATACGGAGCATCGTAATGCACAGATACAGAGCATAGTGATGAACAGATACGAAGCATAGTAATGAACAGATACGGAGCATAGTGATGAACAGATACGGAGCATAGTAATGAACAGATACGGAGCATAGTGATGAACAGATACGGAGCATAGTAATGAACAGATACGGAGCATAGTGATGAACAGATACGGAGCATAGTAATGAACAGATACGGAGCATAGTGATGAACAGATACGGAGCATAGTAATGAACAGATACGGAGCATAGTAATGAACAGATACAGAGCATAGTAATGAACAGATACGGAGCATAGTAATGAACAGATACGGAGCATAGTGATGAACAGATACGGAGCATAGTGATGAACAGATACGGAGCATAGTAATGAACAGATACAGAGCATAGTAATGAACAGATACAGAGCATAGTGATGAACAGATACGGAGCATAGTGATGAACAGATACGGAGCATAGTAATGAACAGATACGGAGCATAGTAATGAATTGATACAGAGCATGGTAATGCACAGATACGGAGCATGGTGATGAACAGATACGGAGCACAGTAATGCACAGATACGGAGCATAGTAATGAACAGATACAGAGCAGAGTAATGAACAGATACGGAGCATAGTAATGAACAGATACGGAGCATAGTAATGAACAGATACGGAGCATAGTGATGAACAGATACGGAGCATAGTAATGAACAGATACGGAGCATAGTGATGAACAGATACGGAGCATAGTAATGAACAGATACGGAGCATAGTGATGAACAGATACGGAGCATAGTAATGAACAGATACGGAGCATAGTTATGAACAGATACGGAGCATAGTGATGAACAGATACGGAGCATAGTAATGAGCAGATATGGAGCATAGTAATGAACAGATACGGAGCATAGTGATGAACAGATACGGAGCATAGTTATGAACAGATACGGAGCACAGTAATGAACAGATACGGAGCATAGTAATGAACAGATACAGAGCATAGTAATGAGCAGATATGGAGCATAGTAATGAACAGATACGGAGCATAGTTATGAACAGATACGGAGCATAGTTATGAATAGATACGGAGCACAGAAATGAACAGATACGGAGCATAGTAATGAGCAGATATGGAGCATAGTAATGAACAGATACGGAGCATAGTAATGAACAGATACGGAGCATAGTAATGAGCAGATACGGAGCATAGTAATGAACAGATACAGAGCATAGTGATGAACAGATACGGAGCATAGTAATGAACAGATACAGAGCATAGTAATGAACAGATACAGAGCATAGTTATGAACAGATACAGAGCATAGTGATGAACAGATATGGAGCATAGTAATGAACAGATACAGAGCATAGTAATGAACAGATACGGAGCATAGTAATGAACAGATACAGAGCATAGTAATGAACAGATACGGAGCATAGTAATGAACAGATACAGAGCATAGTAATGAGCAGATACAGAGCATAGTAATGAACAGATACGGAGCATAGTAATGAACAGATACAGAGCATAGTGATGAACAGATACGGAGCATAGTAATGAACAGATACGGAGCATAGTGATGAACAGATACGGAGCATAGTAATGAACAGATACGGAGCATAGTGATGAACAGATACGGAGCATAGTAATGAACAGATACGGAGCATAGTTATGAACAGATAAGGAGCATAGTGATGAACAGATACGGAGCATAGTAATGAGCAGATATGGAGCATAGTAATGAACAGATACGGAGCATAGTGATGAACAGATACGGAGCATAGTTATGAACAGATACGGAGCACTGTAATGAACAGATACGGAGCATAGTAATGAACAGATACAGAGAATAGTAATGAGCAGATATGGAGCATAGTAATGAACAGATACGGAGCATAGTTATGAACAGATACGGAGCATAGTTATGAATAGATACGGAGCACAGAAATGAACAGATACGGAGCATAGTAATGAGCAGATATGGAGCATAGTAATGAACAGATACGGAGCATAGTAATGAACAGATACGGAGCATAGTAATGAGCAGATACGGAGCATAGTAATGAACAGATACAGAGCATAGTGATGAACAGATACGGAGCATAGTAATGAACAGATACAGAGCATAGTAATGAACAGATACAGAGCATAGTTATGAACAGATACAGAGCATAGTGATGAACAGATATGGAGCATAGTAATGAACAGATACAGAGCATAGTAATGAACAGATACGGAGCATAGTAATGAACAGATACAGAGCATAGTAATGAGCAGATACAGAGCATAGTAATGAACAGATACGGAGCATAGTAATGAACAGATACAGAGCATAGTGATGAACAGATACGGAGCATAGTAATGAACAGATACAGAGCATAGTGATGAACAGATACGGAGCATAGTAATGAACAGATACAGAGCATAGTGATGAACAGATACGGAGCATAGTGATGAACAGATACAGAGCATAGTGATGAACAGATATGGAGCATAGTAATGAACAGATACAGAGCATAGTAATGAGCAGATACAGAGCATAGTAATGAACAGATACGGAGCATAGTGATGAACAGATACGGAGCATAGTAATGAACAGATACAGAGCATAGTGATGAACAGATATGGAGCATAGTAATGAACAGATACAGAGCATAGTAATGCACAGATACGCAGCATAGTAATGAACAGATATGGAGCATAGTTATGAACAGATACGGAGCATAGTAATGAACAGATACAGAGCATAGTGATGAACAGATACGGAGCATAGTAATGAACAGATACGGAGCATAGTTATGAACAGATACGGAGCATAGTGATGAACAGATACGGAGCATAGTAATGAGCAGATATGGAGCACAGTAATGAACAGATACGGAGCATAGTGATGAACAGATACGGAGCATAGTTATGAACAGATACGGAGCACAGTAATGAACAGATACGGAGCATAGTAATGAACAGATACAGAGCATAGTAATGAGCAGATATGGAGCATAGTAATGAACAGATACGGAGCATAGTTATGAACAGATACGGAGCATAGTTATGAATAGATACGGAGCACAGAAATGAACAGATACGGAGCATAGTAATGAACAGATACGGAGCATAGTAATGAGCAGATACGGAGCATAGTAATGAACAGATACAGAGCATAGTGATGAACAGATACGGAGTATAGTAATGAACAGATACAGAGCATAGTAATGAACAGATACAGAGCATAGTTATGAACAGATACAGAGCATAGTGATGAACAGATATGGAGCATAGTAATGAACAAACACAGAGCATAGTAATGAACAGATACGGAGCATAGTAATGAACAGATACAGAGCATAGTAATGAGCAGATACAGAGCATAGTAATGAACAGATACGGAGCATAGTAATGAACAGATACAGAGCATAGTGATGAACAGATACGGAGCATAGTAATGAACAGATACAGAGCATAGTGATGAACAGATACGGAGCATAGTAATGAACAGATACAGAGCATAGTGATGAACAGATACGGAGCATAGTGATGAACAGATACAGAGCATAGTGATGAACAGATATGGAGCATAGTAATGAACAGATACAGAGCATAGTAATGAGCAGATACAGAGCATAGTAATGAACAGATACGGAGCATAGTAATGAACAGATACAGAGCATAGTGATGAACAGATATGGAGCATAGTAATGAACAGATACAGAGCATAGTAATGAGCAGATACAGAGCATAGTAATGAACAGATACGGAGCATAGTGATGAACAGATACGGAGCATAGTAATGAACAGATACAGAGCATAGTGATGAACAGATATGGAGCATAGTAATGAACAGATACAGAGCACAGTAATGCACAGATATGCAGCATAGTAATGAACAGATATGGAGCATAGTTATGAACAGATACGGAGCATAGTAATGAACAGATACAGAGCATAGTGATGAACAGATACGGAGCATAGTAATGAACAGATACAGAGCATAGTGATGAACAGATACGGAGAATAGTAATGAACAGATACAGAGCATAGTAATGAACAGATACGGAGCATAGTAATGAACAGATACAGAGCATAGTGATGAACAGATACGGAGAATAGTAATGAACAGATACAGAGCATAGTAATGAACAGATACGGAGCATAGTGATGAACAGATACGGAGCATAGTAATGAACAGATACAGAGCATAGTAATGCACAGATACGGAGCATAGTTATGAACAGATACGGAGCATAGTGATGAACAGATACGGAGCATAGTAATGAGCAGATATGGAGCATAGTAATGAACAGATACGGAGCATAGTGATGAACAGATACGGAGCATAGTTATGAACAGATACGGAGCACAGTAATGAACAGATACGGAGCATAGTAATGAACAGATACAGAGCATAGTAATGAGCAGATATGGAGCATAGTAATGAACAGATACGGAGCATAGTTATGAACAGATACGGAGCATAGTTATGAATAGATACGGAGCACAGAAATGAACAGATACGGAGCATAGTAATGAGCAGATATGGAGCATAGTAATGAACAGATACGGAGCATAGTAATGAACAGATACGGAGCATAGTAATGAGCAGATAAGGAGCATAGTAATGAACAGATACAGAGCATAGTGATGAACAGATACGGAGCATAGTAATGAACAGATACAGAGCATAGTAATGAACAGATACAGAGCATAGTTATGAACAGATACAGAGCATAGTGATGAACAGATATGGAGCATAGTAATGAACAGATACAGAGCATAGTAATGAACAGATACGGAGCATAGTAATGAACAGATACAGAGCATAGTAATGAGCAGATACAGAGCATAGTAATGAACAGATACGGAGCATAGTAATGAACAGATACAGAGCATAGTGATGAACAGATACGGAGCATAGTAATGAACAGATACAGAGCATAGTGATGAACAGATACGGAGCATAGTAATGAACAGATACAGAGCATAGTGATGAACAGATACGGAGCATAGTGATGAACAGATACAGAGCATAGTGATGAACAGATATGGAGCATAGTAATGAACAGATACAGAGCATAGTAATGAGCAGATACAGAGCATAGTAATGAACAGATACGGAGCATAGTGATGAACAGATACGGAGCATAGTAATGAACAGATACAGAGCATAGTGATGAACAGATATGGAGCATAGTAATGAACAGATACAGAGCATAGTAATGCACAGATACGCAGCATAGTAATGAACAGATATGGAGCATAGTTATGAACAGATACGGAGCATAGTAATGAACAGATACAGAGCATAGTGATGAACAGATAGGGAGGATAGTAATGAACAGATACAGAGCATAGTGATGAACAGATACGGAGAATAGTAATGAACAGATACGGAGCATAGTAATGAACAGATACAGAGCATAGTGATGAACAGATACGGAGAATAGTAATGAACAGATACAGAGCATAGTAATGAACAGATACGGAGCATAGTGATGAACAGATACGGAGCATAGTAATGAACAGAGACAGAGCATAGTAATGCACAGATACGGAGCATAGTTATGAACAGATACGGAGCATAGTGATGAACAGATACGGAGCATAGCAATGCACAGATACAGAGCATAGTAATGAACAGATACGGAGCATAGTGATGAACAGATACAGAGCATAGTAATGAACAGATACGGAGCATAGTAATGCACATATACAGAGCATAGTAATGAACAGATACGGAGCATAGTGATGAACAGATACAGAGCATAGTGATGAACAGATACAGAGCATAGTGATGAACAGATACGGAGCATAGTGATGAACAGATACGGAGCATAGTAATGAACAGATACGGAGCATAGTGATGAACAGATACGGAGCATAGTGATGAACAGATACGGAGCATAGTAATGAACAGATACGGAGCATAGTAATGAACAGATATGGAGCACAGTAATGAACAGATACGGAGCATAGTAATGAACAGATACGGAGCATAGTGATGAACAGATACGGAGCATAGTGATGAACAGATACGGAGCATAGTGATGAACAGATACGGAGCATAGTCATGAACAGATACAGAGCATCGTTATGAACAGATACAGAGCATAGTGATGAACAGATATGGAGCATAGTAATGAACAGATACAGAGCATAGTAATGAACAGATACGGAGCATAGTAATGAACAGATACAGAGCATAGTAATGAGCAGATACAGAGCATAGTAATGAACAGATACGGAGCATAGTAATGAACAGATACAGAGCATAGTGATGAACAGATACGGAGCATAGTAATGAACAGATACAGAGCATAGTGATGAACAGATACGGAGCATAGTAATGAACAGATACAGAGCATAGTGATGAACAGATACGGAGCATAGTGATGAACAGATACAGAGCATAGTGATGAACAGATATGGAGCATAGTAATGAACAGATACAGAGCATAGTAATGAGCAGATACAGAGCATAGTAATGAACAGATACGGAGCACAGTGATGAACAGATACGGAGCATAGTAATGAACAGATACAGAGCATAGTGATGAACAGATATGGAGCATAGTAATGAACAGATACAGAGCATAGTAATGCACAGATACGCAGCATAGTAATGAACAGATATGGAGCATAGTTATGAACAGATACGGAGCATAGTAATGAACAGATACAGAGCATAGTGATGAACAGATACGGAGCATAGTAATGAACAGATACGGAGCATAGTTATGAACAGATACGGAGCATAGTGATGAACAGATACGGAGCATAGTAATGAGCAGATATGGAGCATAGTAATGAGCAGATATGGAGCACAGTAATGAACAGATACGGAGCATAGTGATGAACAGATACGGAGCATAGTTATGAACAGATACGGAGCACAGTAATGAACAGATACGGAGCATAGTAATGAACAGATACAGAGCATAGTAATGAGCAGATATGGAGCATAGTAATGAACAGATACGGAGCATAGTTATGAACAGATACGGAGCATAGTTATGAATAGATACGGAGCACAGAAATGAACAGATACGGAGCATAGTAATGAGCAGATATGGAGCATAGTAATGAACAGATACGGAGCATAGTAATGAACAGATACGGAGCATAGTAATGAGCAGATACGGAGCATAGTAATGAACAGATACAGAGCATAGTGATGAACAGATACGGAGCATAGTAATGAACAGATACAGAGCATAGTAATGAACAGATACAGAGCATAGTTATGAACAGATACAGAGCATAGTGATGAACAGATATGGAGCATAGTAATGAACAGATACAGAGCATAGTAATGAACAGATACGGAGCATAGTAATGAATAGATACAGAGCATAGTAATGAGCAGATACAGAGCATAGTAATGAACAGATACGGAGCATAGTAATGAACAGATACAGAGCATAGTGATGAACAGATACGGAGCATAGTAATGAACAGATACAGAGCATAGTGATGAACAGATACGGAGCATAGTAATGAACAGATACAGAGCATAGTGATGAACAGATACGGAGCATAGTGATGAACAGATACAGAGCATAGTGATGAACAGATATGGAGCATAGTAATGAACAGATACAGAGCATAGTAATGAGCAGATACAGAGCATAGTAATGAACAGATACGGAGCATAGTGATGAACAGATACGGAGCATAGTAATGAACAGATACAGAGCATAGTGATGAACAGATATGGAGCATAGTAATGAACAGATACAGAGCACAGTAATGCACAGATATGCAGCATAGTAATGAACAGATATGGAGCATAGTTATGAACAGATACGGAGCATAGTAATGAACAGATACAGAGCATAGTGATGAACAGATACGGAGCATAGTAATGAACAGATACAGAGCATAGTGATGAACAGATACGGAGAATAGTAATGAACAGATACAGAGCATAGTAATGAACAGATACGGAGCATAGTAATGAACAGATACAGAGCATAGTGATGAACAGATACGGAGAATAGTAATGAACAGATACAGAGCATAGTAATGAACAGATACGGAGCATAGTGATGAACAGATACGGAGCATAGTAATGAACAGATACAGAGCATAGTAATGCACAGATACGGAGCATAGTTATGAACAGATACGGAGCATAGTGATGAACAGATACGGAGCATAGTAATGAGCAGATATGGAGCATAGTAATGAACAGATACGGAGCATAGTGATGAACAGATACGGAGCATAGTTATGAACAGATACGGAGCACAGTAATGAACAGATACGGAGCATAGTAATGAACAGATACAGAGCATAGTAATGAGCAGATATGGAGCATAGTAATGAACAGATACGGAGCATAGTTATGAACAGATACGGAGCATAGTTATGAATAGATACGGAGCACAGAAATGAACAGATACGGAGCATAGTAATGAGCAGATATGGAGCATAGTAATGAACAGATACGGAGCATAGTAATGAACAGATACGGAGCATAGTAATGAGCAGATACGGAGCATAGTAATGAACAGATACAGAGCATAGTGATGAACAGATACGGAGCATAGTAATGAACAGATACAGAGCATAGTAATGAACAGATACAGAGCATAGTTATGAACAGATACAGAGCATAGTGATGAACAGATATGGAGCATAGTAATGAACAGATACAGAGCATAGTAATGAACAGATACGGAGCATAGTAATGAACAGATACAGAGCATAGTAATGAGCAGATACAGAGCATAGTAATGAACAGATACGGAGCATAGTAATGAACAGATACAGAGCATAGTGATGAACAGATACGGAGCATAGTAATGAACAGATACAGAGCATAGTGATGAACAGATACGGAGCATAGTAATGAACAGATACAGAACATAGTGATGAACAGATACGGAGCATAGTGATGAACAGATACAGAGCATAGTGATGAACAGATATGGAGCATAGTAATGAACAGATACAGAGCATAGTAATGAGCAGATACAGAGCATAGTAATGAACAGATACGGAGCATAGTGATGAACAGATACGGAGCATAGTAATGAACAGATACAGAGCATAGTGATGAACAGATATGGAGCATAGTAATGAACAGATACAGAGCATAGTAATGCACAGATACGCAGCATAGTAATGAACAGATATGGAGCATAGTTATGAACAGATACGGAGCATAGCAATGAACAGATACAGAGCATAGTGATGAACAGATTCGGAGCATAGTAATGAACAGATACAGAGCATAGTGATGAACAGATACGGAGAATAGTAATGAACAGATACGGAGCATAGTAATGAACAGATACAGAGCATAGTGATGAACAGATACGGAGAATAGTAATGAACAGATACAGAGCATAGTAATGAACAGATACGGAGCATAGTGATGAACAGATACGGAGCATAGTAATGAACAGATACAGAGCATAGTAATGCACAGATACGGAGCATAGTTATGAACAGATACGGAGCATAGTGATGAACAGATACGGAGCATAGCAATGCACAGATACAGAGCATAGTAATGAACAGATACGGAGCATAGTGATGAACAGATACAGAGCATAGTAATGAACAGATACGGAGCATAGTAATGCACATATACAGAGCATAGTAATGAACAGATACGGAGCATAGTGATGAACAGATACGGAGCATAGTAATGAACAGATACAGAGCATAGTAATGCACAGATACGGAGCATAGTGATGAACAGATACGAAGCATAGTAATGAACAGATACGGAGCATAGTGATGAACAGATACAGAGCATAGTGATGAACAGATATGGAGCATAGTGATGAACAGATACGGAGCATAGTAATGAACAGATACGGAGCATAGTGATGAACAGATACGGAGCATAATAATGACAGATACGGAGCACAGTGATGAACAGATACGGAGCATAGTAATGAACAGATACGGAGCATAGTAATGAACAGATACAGAGCATAGTAATGAACAGATACGGAGCATTGTAATGAACAGATACGGAGCATAGTGATGAACAGATACGGAGCATAGTGATGAACAGATACGGAGCAGAGTAATGAACAGATACAGAGCATAGTAATGAACAGATACAGAGCATAGTGATGAACAGATACGGAGCATAGTGATGAACAGATACGGAGCATAGTAATGAACAGATACGGAGCATAATAATGAACAGATACGGAGCATAGTAATGCACAGATACGGAGCATGGTGATGAACAGATACGGAGCATAGTAATGCACAGATACGGAGCATAGTAATGAACAGATACAGAGCAGAGTAATGAACAGATACGGAGCATAGTAATGAACAGATACGGAGCATAGTAATGAACAGATACAGAGCATAGTAATGAACAGATACGGAGCATAGTAATGAACAGATACAGAGCATAGTAATGAGCAGATACAGAGCATAGTAATGAACAGATACGGAGCATAGTAATGAACAGATACAGAGCATAGTGATGAACAGATACGGAGCATAGTAATGAACAGATACAGAGCATCGTGATGAACAGATACGGAGCATAGTAATGAACAGATACAGAGCATAGTGATGAACAGATACGGAGCATAGTGATGAACAGATACAGAGCATAGTGATGAACAGATATGGAGCATAGTAATGAACAGATACAGAGCATAGTAATGAGCAGATACAGAGCATAGTAATGAACAGATACGGAGCATAGTGATGAACAGATACGGAGCATAGTAATGAACAGATACAGAGCATAGTGATGAACAGATATGGAGCATAGTAATGAACAGATACAGAGCATAGTAATGCACAGATACGGAGCATAGTAATGAACAGATATGGAGCATAGTTATGAACAGATACGGAGCATAGTAATGAACAGATACAGAGCATAGTGATGAACAGATACGGAGCATAGTAATGAACAGATACAGAGCATAGTGATGAACAGATACGGAGAATAGTAATGAACAGATACAGAGCATAGTAATGAACAGATACGGAGCATAGTAATGAACAGATACAGAGCATAGTGATGAACAGATACGGAGAATAGTAATGAACAGATACAGAGCATAGTAATGAACAGATACAGAGCATAGTGATGAACAGATACGGAGCATAGTAATGAACAGATACAGAGCATAGTAATGCATAGATACGGAGCATAGTTATGAACAGATACGGAGCATAGTGATGAACAGATACGGAGCATAGCAATGCACAGATAAGAGCATAGTAATGAACAGATACGGAGGATAGTGATGAACAGATACAGAGCATAGTAATGAACAGATACGGAGCATAGTAATGCACAGATACAGAGCATAGTAATGAACAGATACGGAGCATAGTAATGAACAGATACAGAGCATAGTGATGAACAGATACAGAGCATAGTGATGAACAGATACGGAGCATAGTGATGAACAGATACGGAGCATAGTAATGCACAGATACGGAGCATAGTGATGAACAAATACGGAGCATAGTAATGAACAAATACGGAGCATAGTAATGAACAGATACGGAGCATAGTAATGCACAGATACGGAGCATAGTGATGAACAGATACGGAGCATCGTAATGCACAGATACAGAGCATAGTGATGAACAGATACGAAGCATAGTAATGAACAGATACGGAGCATAGTGATGAACAGATACGGAGCATAGTAATGAACAGATACGGAGCATAGTGATGAACAGATACGGAGCATAGTAATGAACAGATACGGAGCATAGTGATGAACAGATACGGAGCATAGTAATGAACAGATACGGAGCATAGTGATGAACAGATACGGAGCATAATAATGAACAGATACGGAGCATAGTGATGAACAGATACGGAGCATAGTAATGAACAGATACGGAGCATAGTAATGAACAGATACAGAGCATAGTAATGAACAGATACGGAGCATTGTAATGAACAGATACGGAGCATAGTGATGAACAGATACGGAGCATAGTGATGAACAGATACGGAGCATAGTAATGAACAGATACAGAGCATAGTAATGAACAGATACAGAGCATAGTGATGAACAGATACGGAGCATAGTGATGAACAGATACGGAGCATAGTAATGAACAGATACGGAGCATAATAATGAACAGATACGGAGCATAGTAATGCACAGATACGGAGCATGGTGATGATCAGATACGGAGCATAGTAATGCACAGATACGGAGCATAGTAATGAACAGATACAGAGCAGAGTAATGAACAGATAAGGAGCATAGTAATGAACAGATACGGAGCATAGTAATGAACAGATACAGAGCATAGTAATGAACAGATACGGAGCATAGTAATGAACAGATACAGAGCATAGTAATGAGCAGATACAGAGCATAGTAATGAACAGATACGGAGCATAGTAATGAACAGATACAGAGCATAGTGATGAACAGATACGGAGCATAGTAATGAACAGATACAGAGCATTGTGATGAACAGATACGGAGCATAGTGATGAACAGATACGGAGCATAGTGATGAACAGATACAGAGCATAGTGATGAACAGATATGGAGCATAGTAATGAACAGATACAGAGCATAGCAATGAGCAGATACAGAGCATAGTAATGAACAGATACGGAGCATAGTGATGAACAGATACGGAGCATAGTAATGAACAGATACAGAGCATAGTGATGAACAGATATGGAGCATAGTAATGAACAGATACAGAGCATAGTAATGCACAGATACGGAGCATAGTAATGAACAGATATGGAGCATAGTTATGAACAGATACGGAGCATAGTAATGAACAGATACAGAGCATAGTGATGAACAGATACGGAGCATAGTAATGAACAGATACAGAGCATAGTGATGAACAGATACGGAGAATAGTAATGAACAGATACAGAGCATAGTAATGAACAGATACGGAGCATAGTAATGAACAGATACAGAGCATAGTGATGAACAGATACGGAGAATAGTAATGAACAGATACAGAGCATAGTAATGAACAGATACGGAGCATAGTGATGAACAGATACGGAGCATAGTAATGAACAGATACAGAGCATAGCAATGCTCAGATACAGAGCATAGTAATGAACAGATACGGAGCATAGTGATGAACAGATACAGATCAGAGTAATGAACAGATACGGAGCATCGTAATGCACAGATACAGAGCATAGTAATGAACAGATACGGAGCATAGTAATGAACAGATACAGAGCATAGTGATGAACAGATACAGAGCATAGTGATGAACAGATACGGAGCATAGTGATGAACAGATACGGAGCATAGTAATGCACAGATACGGAGCATAGTGATGAACAAATACGGAGCATAGTAATGAACAGATACGGAGCATAGTAATGAACAGATACGGAGCATAGTAATGCACAGATACGGAGCATAGTGATGAACAGATACGGAGCATCGTAATGCACAGATACAGAGCATAGTGATGAACAGATACGAAGCATAGTAATGAACAGATACGGAGCATAGTGATGAACAGATACGGAGCATAGTAATGAACAGATACGGAGCATAGTGATGAACAGATACGGAGCATAGTAATGAACAGATACGGAGCATAGTGATGAACAGATACGGAGCATAGTAATGAACAGATAAGGATCATGGTGATGAACAGATACGGAGCATAGTAATGAACAGATACGGAGCATAGTGATGAACAGATACAGAGCATAGTAATGAACAGATACGGAGCATAGTAATGAACAGATACGGAGCATAGTGATGAACAGATACGGAGCATAGTGATGAACAGATACGGAGCATAGTAATGAACAGATACAGAGCATAGTAATGAACAGATACAGAGCATAGTGATGAACAGATACGGAGCATCGTGATGAACAGATACGGAGCATAGTAATGAACAGATACGGAGCATAGTAATGAACAGATACGGAGCATAGTAATGCACAGATACGGAGCATGGTGATGAACATATACGGAGCATAGTAATGCACAGATACGGAGCATAGTAATGAACAGATACAGAGCAGAGTAATGAACAGATACGGAGCATAGTAATGAACAGATACGGAGCATAGTAATGAACAGATACGGAGCATAGTGATGAACAGATAAGGAGCATAGTAATGAACAGATACGGAGCATAGTGATGAACAGATACGGAGCATAGTAATGAACAGATACGGAGCATAGTGATGAACAGATACGGAGCATAGTAATGAACAGATACGGAGCATAGTTATGAACAGATACGGAGCATAGTGATGAACAGATACGGAGCATAGTAATGAGCAGATATGGAGCATAGTAATGAACAGATACGGAGCATAGTGATGAACAGATACGGAGCATAGTTATGAACAGATACGGAGCACAGTAATGAACAGATACGGAGCATAGTAATGAACAGATACAGGGCATAGTAATGAGCAGATATGGAGCATAGTAATGAACAGATACGGAGCATAGTTATGAACAGATACGGAGCATAGTTATGAACAGATACGGAGCACAGAAATGAACAGATACGGAGCATAGTAATGAGCAGATATGGAGCATAGTAATGAACAGATACGGAGCATAGTAATGAACAGATACGGAGCATAGTAATGAGCAGATACGGAGCATAGTAATGAACAGATATGGAGCATAGTAATGAACAGATAAGGAGCATAGTAATGAACAGATACGGAGCATAGTAATGAGCAGATACGGAGCATAGTAATGAACAGATATGGAGCATAGTAATGAACAGATAAGGAGCATGGTAATGAGCAGATACGGAGCATAGTAATGAGCAGATACGGAGCCTAGTAATGAACAGATACGGAGCATAGTAATGAACAGATAAGGAGCATAGTAATGAGCAGATACGGAGCATAGTAATGAACAGATAAGGAGCATCGTAATGAGCAGATACGGAGCATAGTAATGAACAGATATGGAGCATAGTAATGAACAGATAAGGAGCATAGTAATGAGCAGATACGGAGCATAGTAATGAACAGATATGGAGCATAGTAATGAACAGATAAGGAGCATAGTAATGAGCAGATACGGAGCATAGTAATGAACAGATATGGAGCATAGTAATGAACAGATACGGAGCATAGTGATGAACAGATATGGAGCATAGTAATGAACAGATACGGAGCACAGTAATGAACAGATAAGGAGCATAGTAATGAACAGATACGGAGCATAGTAATGAACAGATAAGGAGCATAGTAATGAACAGATACGGAGCACAGTAATGAACAGATACGGAGCATAGTGATGAACAGATACGGAGCATAGTAATGAACAGATAAGGAGCATAGTAATGAGCAGATACGGAGCATAGTAATGAACAGATAAGGAGCATAGTAATGAGCAGATACGGAGCATAGTAATGAACAGATACGGAGCATAGTAATGAGCAGATACGGAGCATAGTAATGAACAGATACGGAGCATAGTAATGAACAGATAAGGAGCATAGTAATGAGCAGATACGGAGCATAGTAATGAACAGATAAGGAGCATAGTAATGAGCAGATACGGAGCATAGTAATGAACAGATACGGAGCATAGTAATGAGCAGATACGGAGCATAGTAATGAACAGATATGGAGCATAGTAATGAACAGATAAGGAGCATAGTAATGAGCAGATACGGAGCATAGTAATGAACAGATATGGAGCATAGTAATGAACAGATAAGGAGCATAGTAATGAGCAGATACGGAGCATAGTAATGAACAGATATGGAGCATAGTAATGAACAGATACGGAGCATAGTGATGAACAGATATGGAGCATAGTAATGAACAGATAAGGAGCATAGTAATGAACAGATACGGAGCACAGTAATGAACAGATACAGAGCATAGTAATGAACAGATAAGGAGCATAGTAATGAACAGATACGGAGCACAGTAATGAACAGATACGGAGCATAGTGATGAACAGATATGGAGCATAGTAATGAACAGATAAGGAGCATAGTAATGAACAGATACGGAGCATAGTAATGAACAGATCAGGAGCATAGTTATGAACAGATACGGAGCACAGTAATGAACAGATACGGAGCATAGTGATGAACAGATAAGGAGCATAGTAATGAACAGATACGGAGCATAGTGATGAACAGATACGGAGCACAGTAATGAACAGATACGGAGCATAGTGATGAACAGATACGGAGCATAGTAATGAACAGATACGGAGCATAGTGATGAACAGATACGGAGCACAGTAATGAACAGATACGGAGCATAGTAATGAACAGATACAGAGCACAGTAATGAACAGATACGGAGCATAGTAATGAACAGATACGGAGCATAGTAATGAACAGATACGGAGCATAGTAATGAACAGATACAGAGCATAGTAATGAACAGATACGGAGCATAGTAATGAACAGATACGGAGCACAGTAATGAACAGATACGGAGCATAGTAATGAACAGATACGGAGCATAGTAATGACCAGATACGGAGCATAGTAATGAACAGATATGGAGCATAGTAATGAACAGATACGGAGCATAGTAATGAACAGATACGGAGCATAGTAATGAACAGATACAGAGCATAGTGATGAACAGATCCAAAACAATCAATTTCAAAAACTAAGAATCACGAGCAGACAATTAGCAGTTGCCAATAGTAAAGTGCAGAAATGGAACCAATGAAATCTCTGCAAAAACTTTTTGAAAATAGTTCCAGCCACCATCTTGATTATTGATTGGGCTGAACTATTAATACTGTCAATGTGGTTTGTAACACCATAAAGACATTAAAAAATACAAACTTAACAAGAAAATGATTAAACCTACCGATATACTAGCAGGTTGTTTAATCATAGAATCTTAGAAATTTACGGCACAGAAGGAGGCCATTCGGCCCATCATGCCTGTGCTGACCGAAAAAGAGCTACCCAACTCTTGGTCCGTAGCCTTGTAGGTTACGGCACCTCAAGTGCATACCCAAGTACCGTTTAAATGAGTTGAGGGTTTCTGCCTCTCCCACCCTTTCAGGCAGTGAGTTCCAGACCCCCTCCACTCTCTGGGTGAAAAATTTTCTCCTCAGCTCCTCTCTAATCTTTCTACCAATCACTTTAACTCTATACCCCCAGTTATTGACCTCTCTGCTAAGGGAAATCGGTCCTTCCTATCCACTCTATCCAGGCCTCTCATAAAACATCAAACGCGTTACCCTCATCGACCCTCTTTGTTACCTCCTCAAAAAATTCAATCAAGTTAGTCAGACACGACCTTCCCTTAACAAATTCATGCCGACTGACCTTGATTAATCCATGCCTTTCTAAATGATGATTAATACTGTCCCTCAGAATTGATTCCAATAATTTGCCCAGCACCGAGGTTCGGCTGTCTGGCCTTTAATTACTCGGTCTATCCCTTTCTCCCTTCTAAACAACGGTACAATGTTAGCAGTCCTCCAATCCTCCGACACCATGCCTGTAGCCAGAGAGGCTTGGCAAATGATGTCAGAGCCTCTGCTATTTCCTCCCTTGCTTTTATCCGGGCATCGTGATTTATCTACTTTGAAAGATGCTAAACCCCTTAATACTTCCTCTCTCACTATGTTTATCCCATCCAATATTTCACACTCTTCTTCCTTAGCTACAATGTCTGCATCGTCTCTCTCTTTTGTGAAGATAGACGCAAAGTATTCGTTAAGAACCATACCCACATCTTCTGCCTCCACACACAGATTAACTTTTTGCTCTCTAATGGGCCCTACTCTTTCCTTAGTTATCCTCTTGCTTTTTATATATTTATAAAACATCTTTGGTTTTCCTTGATTTTACTTGCCAGTATTTTTTCATGCCCCCTCTTTGCTTTCCATGAGGATTCCCAGAGTTATCACTCTTGCCAAATTAAAAGGCCAGCGTGAGTTTGTGGGGAAAACTCCAAATATTCATCAGTGTCACAAGATAATTATGGATGGTGAACAACATTCAACCCATCTTAGTTCATCCATCCAGGATGACCCTAAAGTCCATTCATTGCAACATCCAATTGGATCTTAAATGATTCCAGGGTGTTCTTCTTTGTTACTCTATCCAGGAGTCCATCCCAATGATCCATCTATATGAAGAAAAACTTCCTGTTTCAGTCTATTGAAACAATCTTTGTGTGAGGCCTGAGGAATGGCAGCTTTAATGGTGACTGAGTTTGTTTTTCCACCTAACAACATCAATGCAAGGTGCAGCATGAGCTTCTGAACTTTATTTGAGGTTAACTTTGACAGGAAAACCATCTTCAAAGGATTGTTAATAGAGAGAAGCTGTAAGAGAGGTTCACAGTTAAAGAGACAGACTGAGACTGAGAAAGGCAGAGAGAAAAACAGAGATTGATAGGGACTGAGAGAAAAGCTGTGTGAGAGAGAAACTGTGGGTGAAGAAGAGACATATAGAGAGAAGCATAACATGTGCAAGATGCATGCAGAGTACCAGACATAATGAAAGAGAGAAATAAAGATATACTTAGAGAGAAGGATAGAACGACAGAAACTGTGTGAGAAAAATGCAGGAGAGGAAACTGATAAATACAACAAATAAATACAAATGTTGCCTGATAAATTTAAACTACATTTAGACACATCAACAAATTATTATCTAGACCCTGAGAGACATACTGGGCCGGAATTTGCTGGCAAAATGACGGCGCGTTTAATGTGCACGCTATTATTAGTGTGTAAATCGTCCAGCAATTTGTGGTGAGGAAGAGATACCCACAGCTGTGAATCACCACAAATTGCTGAATGATTTGCAATTAGCCTCACAAAAATGGGAGCTTGCCGTCAATCACACTGTGAGTTTCAAAAAATTGCTGCATTTTTGCAGTAAATACGCATTAAACTCACTGCAGAATGTTAGAGCCTGGAGAGGTGCCAGTAGCAGGCTCTTGGACTGGACCAGCCATTACTGCCCTTCTGATGCTCCACCAGCAGCATCTCTTCAGATCTGCAGCTGTCAAATCAGAATCCACTGTCTCACCAGTTTGTGGCTGAATCTAGCCGGTCTCTGTGGAGAGGTGGCAGTATTCTCTACCTCCTCGGAGTCTCCACATTCCCTGAAACGCGATTCTGATGCTGGAGAACTCGCCTGATGTTGAGACGCTCGCTGGCCTACCCTGGTGAAATGTGTCTGCGCTGGTTCCTGGTTGAGGAGAGCTGAGGGATTCTGCCTCTGCTTAGGTGTGGACTGAAGGTTGGGGGGAGTGGGTGCACCCCCAGAAAAGAGTGGAGGTGTGGGCTGGAGGTTGGGGGGAGTGGGTGCACCCCCAGAAAAGAGTGGAGGTGTGGACTGAAGGTTGGGGGGAGTGGGTGCACCCCCAGAAAAGAGTGGAGGTGTGGACTGAAGGTTGGGGGGAGTGGGTGCACCCCCAGAAAAGAGTGGAGGTGTGGGCTGGAGGTTGGGGGGAGTGGGTGCACCCCCAGAAAAGAGTGGAGGTGTGGACTGAAGGTTGGGGGGAGTGGGTGCACCCCCAGAAAAGAGTGGAGGTGTGGACTGAAGGTTGGGGGGAGTGGGTGCACCCCCAGAAAAGAGTGGAGGTGTGGACTGAAGGTTGGGGGGAGTGGGTGCACCCCCAGAAAAGAGTGGAGGTGTGGACTGAAGGTTGGGGGGAGTGGGTGCACCCCCAGAAAAGAGTGGAGGTGTGGGCTGGAGGTTGGGGGGAGTGGGTGCACCCCCAGAAAAGAGTGGAGGTGTGGACTGAAGGTTGGGGGGAGTGGGTGCACCCCCAGAAAAGAGCGGGGGTGTGGACTGAAGGTTGGGGGGAGTGGGTGCACCCCCAGAAAAGAGTGGAGGTGTGGACTGAAGGTTGGGGGGAGTGGGTGCACCCCCAGAAAAGAGTGGAGGTGTGGGCTGGAGGTTGGGGGGAGTGGGTGCACCCCCAGAAAAGAGCGGGGGTGTGGGCTGAAGGTTGGGGGGAGTGGGTGCACCCCCAGAAAAGAGTGGAGGTGTGGGCTGGAGGTTGGGGGGAGTGGGTGCACCCCCAGAAAAGAGCGGGGGTGTAGGCTGGAGGTTGGGGGGAGTGGGTGCACCCCCAGAAAAGAGCGGGGGTGTGGACTGGAGGTTGGGGGGAGTGGGTGTACCCCCAGAAAAGAGCGGGGGTGTGGGCTGAAGGTTGGGGGGAGTGGGTGCACCCCCAGAAAAGAGCGGAGGTGTGGGCTGGAGGTTGGGGGGAGTGGGTGCACCCCCAGAAAAGAGCGGAGGTGTGGGCTGGAGGTTGGGGGGAGTGGGTGCACCCCCAGAAAAGAGCGGAGGTGTGGGCTGGAGGTTGGGGGGAGTGGGTGCACCCCCAGAAAAGAGCGGAGGTGTGGGCTGGAGGTTGGGGGGAGTGGGTGGTGGGTGCACCCCAGAAAAGAGCAGAGGTGTGTGGCTCTAGTCTTCCATTGTCCCCTCATCTGGCAGCTCAATGAGGACAAGTCACATGACAAAGCCCCAGTCCATGTTTCCCAGCTCCTCTGGAAGATGCTCCCCCTCCACCTTCCCCCTCCCATACCTTCCCCCTCCCATGCCATCTCCTCCATAGTGACTGCTTTCTGCCTTCTTGAATGACTTGAAAATTCAAAGGGTTTGCATGATTGCCTTTGGCAGTGCTAAGATACCCTGTGGGGGATGAGTAGGGGAAGCCTGGGCCCCTGTTCTGCAGCATTAAGAGACAGAAAGCAGGCAGGTACTCACCTGGCTCTGGACTCCAGTAGGCCCCACCTCGGCCTCCACCATGGTAACGCCCTGTGGCAGCCCAGCAGCTCCACCAACTTGTCCTCATGGGGGGACAGACAACGAAGGTTTGTGACCTTCCCGCACTCCTTGCCCTCTCCGGGAGTTATGCACCATCTTTTCCTGCAAAGATAAAATAGAGAAAAATTAGGCTTGCAATTGTTTGAGTGTGTGGAATAATTGAAGGTGCTACTGATCTGCATCTTTCCGCTGATTTTTGCTGCAACATCACTGATCAACTAGTTCTGCTTCAGTCCTTTTACGTATTAAGTATGGTGCCCACAGTGGGCAAGTAAGAAAGGGAGAGCATGGTGAGGTCTTACATTCCCTGCTCTGGTCAGGTCATTGGATTTTTTCACCCTGCTCCTCCATCCTGGAGACTACAGATGTGGCACTCAGTGCCCCAACCTCCATCCATGCCCACCTCCTGAATGCATATGAGGGTTGGGATGTGGGGGAGTCGAGAAGCCGGTCCTGCCTTCCCTCGATCTCATCCAGGAGGGCTTGCATGGTGCCCTTCATGAAGTTGAAAGCCCTCTTCCTGGCAGCCTTTTCCTGTGAGTGAATTATCTGTACAAAGGGAAAAATTTGAGATAATGGAGACTCCCTACTGAGCAATTTAAATGAATTAATGAAAAATCTTTATGACAGAGAGTTGTATGCTGCTTACCTTACACTCCCCAGCCTCACTCTGAAGGGAAAAAAAATCCAACTTTTATAGTCCTCCACCTTAGCACCTTGGGGCACCATTGGTTCTGTTCAAATTGTTCAAACCACACTAGTCAATTACACTGATTTACGACCATTATACTTTTTGGCCTATGCCAATGGAATTGGCAGGAAATTTGAACATAACTTGACATTAGCAGAACGGGCACGAGAATGGGCATAATTTCAGGTCCAACTTCCGAGTTGCGCCCACGCAGGAAATTCCAGGCCATTATGTATAGTAAGAGGTCACAGTACAATTAAGTAGCATGCACAGAATTGTATTTACTCAATGATACTAATTGTGGACAGTTTTAATGTGAGGAGCTGCATTTTATTAAAAGAAATTATGAATTTCCATCCTTTTGCCTTCGCTCAGATCCTGTTTATTCAGCTAGGCATCCATTGGGTTCAAATTCTCTCCACCAACCCCAGCACGCTAATGCAGTTGCTTCTTGTATAGGTAATTAGTCAACCCATGTCAGTACTTTTACATATAGGTAAAACTGGAAACACTTAACTCTGAGCTATACCAGGAAGATCAGGGATCATTTTCAGATTAAATGAACTGTTATTCCTTTTGATATTCCACTCACAAACATAAACGCCTCAGGCATTCTATTACATGGGCTGGATAGTGTCCAAAATGTTATAACTGTGCATTGTTGTATCAGTATGTACAAATCTATTGTAAGATTAAAGAATGTAGCTGATGCAATTGCAGCATTTGGTAGCTGCTATAATCAAAGTATGTAAAAGGACTGAAAGAGGCAAAGTGGATGAGATGAAAGTGATGGAAGAGGTGATGGTATAACTAAATAAATTGGGAAGAGAAAGAGACAGAAGAAACCTAATGGTTCAGCCTCGATCATTTACTTTAGTTATCAATTCGACTTCTTTCTTCAATTGAAGTCTTAATTTCCGTCACATTGTGTTCCCTCTGACTTTAATCATTTTCCTCTGCCTATAACATTGTGTTCCCTCTGACTTTATTCCTTTCCATTTGATTTTCTCTGATTCTCCAGTTTCTCCTTGATTCATTTGCTTGATCTCGATGGTTTTCACTCCCTGCTCCTCCCTTTCTCTTTCAGTCTCATTTGATCTGTTTCTCCCCAACTTTCACTTACAGCTGCCTTCTCTTTAAAAAGTAGTTTTGCCCGCCTCACCTGCTGCTGTTAGCACCACAAATCTGTATCAATGAAAATTAAACAAACAAACAGCTCTCTGCAGGACAAATTCTGGGCAATGTTGCAGGATTGGTTTAGATATTACTCTCCTGCAGAACTCATGGAAAACACTCTCCAAATCCCATCCAAATTATATCCATAGATTGCAGATGATTAACAAACTCAACAGAATAATCATCACCCATCCTCCATTCTAATATTTGTTCAAAAGCCTGATTTTGAACATAATAACTATGAAACAATTTCAAAGTAACAGGACTGTTCAAAGCCAGAAAACAAAGCCTTTACTGGGAGGGTTTAAGGATGAGGCAGAGTTTAGCGAGATGACAAAATTTTAATTTTCTTAACTGGAATCAAATTATTGGAATCAATTCTGAGGGACAACATAAATTGTCATTTAGAAAAGCACGGGTTAATCAAGGACAGTCAGCATGGATTTGTTAAGGGAAGGTCATGTCTGACTAACTTGATTGAATTTTTTGAGCAGGTAACAAGGAGGGTCGATGAGGGTAGTGCGTTTGATGTAGTCTACATGGAGTTTAACAAGGCTTTTGAAAAGGTCCCACATGGCAGACTGGTCAAAAAAGTAAAAGCCCATGGGATCCAAAGGAAAGTGGCAAATTGGATCCAAAATTGGCTCAGTGGCAGGAAGCAAAGGGTAATGGTTGACGGGTGTTTTTGCAACTAGAAGGCTGTTTCCAGTGGGGTTCCGCAAGGCTCAGTACCCGGTCCCTTGCTTTTTTGGTATGTATTAATGATTTGGACTTGAATGTGGGGGGCTTGATCAAGAAGTTTGCAGATGATACAAAAATTGGCCGTGTGGTTGATAGTGAGCAGGAAAGCTGTAGACGGCAGGAAGAAATCAATGGACTGGTCAGGTGGGCAGAAAAGTGGTAACTGGAATTCGATCCAGAGAAGTGTGAGGTAATGCATTTGGGGAGGGCAAACAAGGAAAGGGAGTACACAATAAATGGGAGGATACTGAGAGGTGTAGAGGAACAAAGGGACCTTGGAGTGCATGTCCACAGATCCCTGAAGGTAGCAGGACAGGTAGATATGGTGGTTAAAAAGGGGGGAGCTGAGGAGAAATGTTTTCATCCAGAGGGCGGTGGGGGTCTGGAACTCACTACCTGAAAGGGTGGTAGAGGCAGAAACCTTCAACTAATTCAAAAAGTACTTGGATGTGCATTTGAAGTGTCATAACCTACAGACCAAGTGCTGGAAAGTGGATAGTTCTTTTTGACCAGCATGGACATGATGGGCCGAATGTGCCGTAAGTTTCTATGGGATACTTTCCTTTATTAGGCGAGGCAGAGAGTATAAGCGCAGGGAGGTTGTGCTAGAACTGTATTAAACACTAGTTAGGCAGCTTGAGTACTGCGTACAGTTCTGGTCACCACATTACAGGAAAGATGTGATTGCACTAGGGAGGGTACAGAGGAGATTTACGAGGATGTTGCCAGGACTGAAGAATTTTAGCCATGAGGAAAGATTGAATAGGCTGGGGTTGTTCTCTTTGGAACAGGGGATGCTGAGGGGAGATTTAATTGAGATGTATAAAATTATGACGGGACTGGATAGAGTGGATAGGGAGGACCTATTTCCCTTAGCAGAGGGGTCAATGACCAGGGGGCATAGATTTAAAGTAATTGGTGGAAGGGTTAGAGGGGGACTGAGGAGAAATGTTTCACCCAGAGGGTGGTGGGGGTCTGGAGCTCACTGCCTGATAGGGTGGTAGAGAAATCCTCGACTTGTTTAAAAAGTACTTGGATGTGCACTTGAAGTGCTGTAACCCAAAGGGCTACGGACAAGTGCTGGAAAGTGGGATTAAGCTGGATAGCTCTTTTTCAGCCGGCACAGGCCCGATGGGCCGATGGCCTCCTTCTGTGCCATAACTTTCTATGATTCTATGAATTTCAAAACTTTGGGGGTTAAAATTGGATTGTTATATTGGTAACAAATGCAATAACCTATCTGTCCACTATTTAAATAAAAGTGCAAACTCATTTAAAATAAGTGTATTAATACATTTGTTAAAATTGTGGACAAAGCAATGTCATATGAACAGGTTAATATCTTCAATACTATTATTGGCCAATACAATTTTACTGCTGTATTTTTCACTCTAATCTATGGACCATGCATGTAATGGTGATTGCAGTGCTTGCTGATAGATTACATCGTCAATTTTTGTGCTTATATTGAGCTTTACAATCACTTACCTGACAAGTCAAGCACCCTATATCCTTGACTGGAGATGACCGAACACCTTAATAATTTGGGGATCTCGTGAATTTTAAGAGTTAATAAGCTTTCAGTTTGAGTTGAAACATACCTAACATCTGTGAATGTGCATTGGGACACTCAGAATTGTGTTCCTTTGGAGCAATAGCATAAGACCATAAGAGATAGGAGCAGGAGGAGGCCATTCGGCCCCTCGAGCCTGCTCCGCCATTTAGTGAGATCATGGCTGATCTGATTTTTACCTCAACTCCACTTTCCCGCCCTTTCCCCATATCCTTTGACTCCCTCGCTGATCAAAAATTTGTCTAACTCAGCCTTGAATGGATTTTTGCTTTATTGCTGAACATTCTCAGTCATGTGAGGCAGGTTGTGGGAACTGTAGTTTTCTCATCTTTTAATGAGTAATTTTGCATTCCGCTGCAGGTTAAATCATGTGGCTGACTGGAGCTTTCCTTTTCTCTCTCTGTCCTCCTGTGGTCTATCTATTTTCAGCCTTTCTTTCTCTTGCCAGTCTCCTGCTGTCTCTGTACTTTTGGTTTCTCTGTGTATGCCACCCTGCTATTCATTTTTGTTTTCTTTCTTTCTTCTATCCCTGCACTGCTGCCTTGATCGATCTTTGGTTGGCCGCCGTTCTTTCAGATGTTTCCACCCGTTTTTCATTCTACATCCTTGCCTTGCTCCTTTTCTGTACATATCCAGCTGGTACGTATCAGGAGAAATTAGAGAAAACCAATAAAGAAAGGAGTTATTACAAGAGAAGGATGAGAGAGAGAGCAAGAAAGAAATCAAAAACTTTTCTCTTGTACATGCATCATTCGCTAGTTGAGAGAGCTCGCAGTGAATCTATTGTCAGGCTCCTGCAAGGTTTCTCTGTAACTGACCAACAGGAAGTGTGGAAGAGCAGCCTGATTTCCCTCCATTTCTGTGGGAAATTGCCACGATTAGCATCTCTGTCAGCTGGTCCAGCGGAGATTGATTCAGACTTCACCATGTGGAGATTTGTACACACTATTGCCTGGCTGAGCAGGTACACATGGCAACTGATCCCAGGCCTTTGCCAATGGCACTCATGAGTCAATTGCTTGGCAGAACACGTGCAGCCGAGATAGCTTGCACTATGATTGTTCACTCTCCATAGAGAGATGCTTGGCTTGTGCTTGGTACCTTCTCGAAGACCCAGCCAAGAAGAGGAAATGGTCCTGTGAGAAGTCATACAATTTTTAAATGGCAGGCAGTCTTAATTTGCCTGTTATTTTTAATACACATTTGTGCTTTGGACATTGCTGACATAGGTGAAAGCTTAAGGGATTACGTCAGTCAATACCCATACACAAGTGGAAAGTTGCAATTAAGAAATTATTCCTAACAAATTTAAGATCTGATGAGATGAAGTCACTTACAAGTACCCCTCCCTTCCCCTTGCCAAACTTCCCCTAAGGTTCCATCTGCCCTAGCCCTGAATTCGCATCTTTCTCCAGTTTCTCACCTATCCCCGCTCGTACCCTCTCCGAGCTCATCTTGTCCATGAGACCCACCTCCTGCTCTCTCGATCCCATTCTCACTAAACTGCTGACCACCCAACTTCCCTTCCTGGCCCCCATGCTAGCTGATATTGTAAATGGTTCCCTCTCCTCCGGTACTGTTCCCCTCTCTTTCAAATCTGCCATTTTCACCCCATCCTCAAAAAACCCTTGACCCCTCTGTCCTTGATAACTAGCGTCCCATCTTCAACCTCCCTCTCCAAAGTCCTTGAATGTGTTGCTGCCTCCCAAAACTGTGCCCATCTTTCCTGCAACCTCTCCAATCAGGGTTCCGTCCCTCTACAGCACTGAAACGGCCCTTATCAAAGTCACAAAAGACATCCTGTGTGAGTGCAACTGTGGTAAACTATCCCTCCTCATCCTTCACAACTGTCTGCAGCTTTTGACATGGTTGACTACACCATCCTTCTCCAACTCTGTTATACAGCTGAATGGGCTTGCTCTCACCTGGTTCCATTCTTACCTATTCAGTTGTAGCCAGAGAATCTCCTGCAATGCCTTCTCTTCCCGTTCCTGAACCATGGCTGATCTGTACATTAACTCCATCTACCTGCCTTGGTTCCATAACCCTTACCTAATAAAAATCTATCAATCTCAGTTTTGAAATTTTCAATTGACCCAGCCTCAGCAGCTTTTTGGGGGAGAGAATTCCAGATTTCCACTCCCCTTTGTACGAAGAAGTTCTTCCTGACATCACCTTTGAGCAGCCTAGCTCTAATTTTAAGATTATGCCCCCTTGTTCTGGACTCTACCACTGGAGGTTGGTACTGGGACCACTGCTTTTTTTGATATTTATTAATGACTTGGACTTGGGTGTACAGGGCACAATTTCAAAATTTGCAGATGACACAAAACTTGGAAGTGTAGTGAACAGTGAGGAGGATAGTGATAGACTTCAAGAGGAGATAGACAGGCTGGTGGAATGGGCAGACACGTGGCAGATGAAATTTAATGCAGAGCAGTGCGAAGTGATACATTTTGGAAGGAAGAACGAGGAGAGGCAATATAAACTAAAGGGTACAATTCTAAAAGGTGTGCAGGAACAGAGAGACCTGAGGATATATGTGCACAAATCTTTGAAGGTGGTAGAACAGGTGGAGAAAGTGGTTACAAAAGCATACGGGATCCTGGGCTTTATAAATAGAGGCATAGAGTACAAAAGCAAGTAAGTTATGTTGAACCTTTATAAAACACGATTTGTCTTCAACAAATACATCCTGGGTTTCCTTAATTAATCCACATTTGTCCAAGTGACTGTTAATTTTGTCCCGGATTATCATTTCTAAAAGTTTCCTCACCACCAAGGTTAAACTGACTGGCCTGTAGTTGCTGGGTTTATCCTTACACTCTTTTTTGAACAAAGATGTAACATTTACAATTCTCCAGTCCTCTGGCACCACCCCCCATGTCTAAGGATGATTGGAAGATTATGGCCAGTACCTCCGCAACTTCCACCCTTACTTCCCTCAGCAACCTAGGATGCATCCCATCTCGACTGGGTGACTTATCTACTTTAATACAGCCAGCCTTTCTAGTACCTCCTCTTAACCAATATTTAGCCGATCCAGTATCTCAACCACCTCCTCTTTTATTGTGACTTTGGCAGCATCTTCTTCCTTGGTGAAGACAGATGCAAAGTATTCATTTAGTACCTCGGCCATGCCCTCTGCCTCCAAGTGTAGATTTCCTTTTTGGTCCCTAATTGGTCCCACCCCTCCTCCTACTACCTGTTTACTGTTAACATGTCTGTAGAAGACTTTTGAATTCCCTTTTATGTTTGCCGCCAGTCTATTCTCATACTCTCTCTTTGCCCCTTTTATTTCCTTTTTCACTTCCCCTCTCAACTTTCTATATTCTGCCTGGTTCTCACTTGTCTTATCAAATTGACATCTGTCATACGTCCCTTTTTTCTGCTTCATCTTACTCTCTGTCTCTTTTGTCATCCAGGGAGCTCTGGCTTTAGTTGCCCTACATTTCCCCCTCGTGGGAATGTACCTAGACTGTACCTGAACCATCTCCTCTTTAAAGGCCGCCCACTGTTCAATTACAGTTTTGCCTGCCAATCTTTGATTCCAATTTACCCAGGCCAGATCCATTCTCAACCCACTGAAATTGTCCCTCCTCCAATTGAGTATTTTTACTTTAGAGTGGTCCGTGTCCTTTTCTATAGCTATTCTAAATCTTATGATACTATGATCGCTGTTCCCTAAATGTTCCCCCACTGACACTTGCTCCACTTGGCCCGTCTCATTCCCCGGAACCAGATCCAGCAATGTGTCCTTCCTCGTTGGGCTGGAAACTTACTGTTCAAGAAAGTTCTCCTCGACACACTTCAAAAATCCCTCCCCCTCTTTGCCCTTTCCACTATTATTATCCCAGTCTATATTAGGATAATTGAAATCCCCCATTATCACTACTCTATGGCTCTTGCACCTCTCTGTAATTTCCCTGCAAATTTGCTCCTCTATATTCTTCCCACTAGTTGGTGGCCTATAGAATACACCCAGTAGTCTGATGGCACCTCTATTGTTCCTTAACTCGAACCAAATAGATTCTGTCCTTGACCCCTTCAGGATATTAATCAATATTAATCAATATTAATCAATATTGCCACCTCCTCCTTTCTTTCCTGAACACCTTGTATCCAGGAATATTTAGTACCCAATCCTGCCCTTTTTTGAGCCAGGTCTCTGTTATCGTCACATCATATTCCCATGTGGCTATTTGCGTCTGCAGCTCACCAACCTTATTTACCACACTTCGTGCATTTACACACATGCACTGTAAACCTATCTTAGACCTTCTTGTATTCTCTCTTAGTCTGGTCCCACCTAATACTGTACTAATTCTTACTTGAGTGCTATCTGTCTCTCCCAATCCTTGTGCACCTTGTTTCTCCTTTCTAATGCTACATCCTGGTGCCCATCCCCCTGCAAAATTAGTTTAAACCCTCCCTCACAGCACGAGCAAACCTCCCCGCGAGAACATTGGTCTCCTTTCCTAATTTCCTTTTTAATTTCACCCCTGCACTTTCTATACTCCTCTAGGCTTCCTGCAGTATTGAGCTCTCGGTATCTGTCATTAGCTTTCCTTTTTTGCCTTATCCTGCCCTGTATGCTCCTTGACATCCAGGGGGCTCTAGATTTGGGAGTCCCACCCTTTTTCTTTGTGGGAACATGTTTGCTCTGAACCCCTTGAATCTCCCCCTTGAATGCCTCCCACTGCTCTGACACTGATTTACCTTCAAGTAGCTGTTTCCAGTCCACTTTTGCTAAATCACTTCTCAGCTTAGTAAAATTGGCCTTTCCCCAATTTAGAACTTTTACTCCTGTTCTATCTTTGTCCTTTTCCATAACTACTCTAAATCTAACTGAATTATGATCATTACCAGCAAAATGCTCTCCCACTGATACTCCTACCACCTGCCCAGCTTCATTCCCTAAAACTAAGTCCAGAACTGCCCCCCTCTTGTTGGGTTTGCTACGTACTGGCTAAAAGAGTTCTCCTGAAAGCATTTTAAGAATTCTGTGCCCTCTATACCTTTTACACTGATTCTATCCCAGTTAATATTAGGGTAGTTGAAATCCCCTGCTATTACTGCCCTATTCTTTTTGCACGTCTCAGAAATTTGCCTACATATTTGCTCTTCTATCTCCCTCTGACTGTTTGGGGGTCTATAGTACACTCCCAGCAGTGTGATTGCCCCTTTTTTGTTCTTCAGTTCAACCCATATGATCTCATTTGATGATCCTTCTAACATATCATCTCTCCTCATAACTGTAATTGTTTCTTTAACCAATATTGCCAATCCCCCCTCCTTTTTTATCCCCCTCTCTATCTTATCTGAAAACCCTGTAACCAGGAATGTTGAGCTGCCATTCCTGCTCCTCTTTAAGCCATGTAATTTAAGCTAAGTAATTGTTATGATTTCATATTTCCACGTATCTATCTGTGCCCTCAGCTCATCTACCTTATTCACTATACTCCTTGCATTGAGGTATATACCATTAAGCACCGTCAAACTCCTTTGTTGTCTAATTTCTAACCTTTGTTTCCTCTGCCTTCCAAACTCACTTACTAATTTTCTGCCTTCCATTTCCAGCTCTGTTCCTCTCCCTTCTGAATCTACGCTCAGGTTCCATCCCCTTGCCAAACTAGTTGAAACCGTCCCCGAAAGCACAAGCAAACCTCCCCACAAGGATACTGGTCCCGGTCCTGTCGAGGTGCAACCCGTCCGGCTTGTACAGGTCCCATCTCCCCCTGAAGCCCAATGCCCCAGGAATCTAAAGCCCTCCCTCCTGCACCATCTCTCCAGCCATGCATTCATTTTCTCTATCCTCCTATTTTCATATTCACTAGCGCGTGGCACCAGGAGTAATCCGGAGATTACCAGCTTTGTGATCCCTAAAATCTGCCTGCAGGATCTCATCCCTCTTTCTCCCTATGTCATTGGTACCGATATGGACCATGACCTCTGGCTGTTCACCCTCCCCCCTCAGAATGTTCTGCAGCCGTTCCTGACCCTGGCACTGGTGGGGGGGCAACATACCATCCTGGAATCACATCTGCGGCTGCAGAAACGCCTGTCTGTTCCCCTAACTATAAAATCCCCAATCACTATTGCGTTTCTGACCTTCCTCCTCCTCCCTATACAGCTGAGCCACCCATGGTGCTATGGTCTTGGCTCTGGTCATCGCCCTCACCAGTATTCAAAACTGAATACCGGTTAGAAAGTGAAATGCTCTCAGGGGACTCCTGCATTACCTGCCTGGTCCTCCTTGTCTGTCTGGGGGGTCACCCAATCCCTCTCTGCCTGCACACTCTTAAACTAAGGGGTGGCCAATACGCTATCCACGTAGCTCTCGGCCTCATGGATGCACTGCAGTGATGCCAGCTGTTTGTTAGAAACTAATTATATTTTATATAGGGCACACAAACCAGATAAGGTGCACTCTATAATCCACAAACAAATGAGCAAAGTGAGGCTCAGGTTGATACTTTACAGAATTCTGTTAATGCAGGGGGGATTAATTTCGGGAATGCCCATTTTTGGTGCCTCCCCCACCCCCCAACCTCCTCCCCCCACTCCCCCCACCCCGGCACAGTTTCAACAGCCCACGCACAAATGGTGAGGACTGAGGAGCCCCACATTATGAGCCCTGAACTTCTTCATAAGAACATAGGAACATAGGAACAGGAGTAGGCCATTCAGCCCCTCGTGCCTGCTCGGCCATTTGATAAGATCCTGGCTGATCTGTGATCTAACTCCATAGACCCGCCTTTGGCCCATATCCCTTAATAATAAAGATGGCGCTATGGTAGGTAAGTGCTCCATAGGTAAGTGGTCGGGTCGGATCACAGGGGTCGAGGGGGGGATTGGATGGGCCTTGGAAACCGTGATCAAAGGTTGGAGGATCGGGGCCTTGGACACTACATTGGGGAACGGGGAGGCTGGATCCAGGGTCGGTGTCAGGACCATCCGGGAAAGGATTGGGGCCTCAAAAGAGCAATTGCGTGGTCGGGAGGGAGGGCTTGAGGGTTGTGGGCCTTGAGTCCGGGGCTCGGGAGGGAGATCAGAGGTTGGATCGAGGCCTGGGAGTTGGAGGTCGGGGATCTTGGGACCAGGAATGGCGGCGATTGTGGTAAGTACTTAACCTTTTTTAATTTACGCAATGTTTAGAGTTGGTTTTCCTGGAGCCACCTCTGGCACTAGCTGCCTCAGGGCAAACCAATGTTGAAACAGGGACATGAAGCAGACATTAGCCCCCTTATCTGCATATGCAAATAGCCTAATGCCTGCTTCAGGCATGGGCAATAGATGTCTTCTGTTTGTCCTTACTCAATATGGCGGATGACGCACTTCCGATCGGAAGTGTGCGCACACTCGATGGTCGCCATTTTGGTGCCTTAGGAGGCTGCATAGTGCCTAAAAGATGAGCGCTACTTGGCCCAATTTAACCCCTGTGGTCTGTAGCTGAGAACTGGAGGTTGATTCATATAATCCAGAAATGTTCAAGAATATTTTATGGGCTACCATTAACAATGATTTGAAGAACATGGATGTCATAAGGAGTAGTCAGAATGTTTTTTAGAAGCAAAAGGCTGTGTGCCACAAATTTACAAGGAGCCTTTGATTAATGGATGAAGGCGAGCTAGGTGGTTTAATATACTTGAGCCTTCAAAATGAACGTAATAGCATTCAACATTTGAGAAGTTTGAAGACAATACAGCAGCATGGAATCAATGGCAAATGAACCAAACAGATTGAACACAGGCACAGCATTAAACAGAGAAAGGTAGACCAAATGCACAAAAAAATCACAAGAAGTCAGTTGAAGAAAGCTGGAGAGTACATGAGCCCGTCTTGATGGGGACTGCCCTACTGAGCACATCATCAATAGATAGTCATCAACTGAGTCGCTGGCAAAAAATACCAGTCAGGCATTATCGACCCCTCACTGAGAGAAACCAGTCAGAGAAAGGCTGCTGTCAAGAAGGCTAATCAAGTTCTGGAGTGCATCTCAAGGGCATTAAATCACTCATTAAAAGACCCCGTACAACTCATTGATAAGGCATCATTTAGTGTGAAGGTTTGATCACCTTGATGTCAAAATTACATGGAAAGAAATTACATTACAGAGAAAGTTCAGAGAAGAATGACAAAGATGGATCCAGGACTCAAATTAATTTAATAGAATTGTACTTACTGTCACTACAGTAAATTGGCAGAAGTCACAGGACTTGAACCTTGAAAACATTTTAAGGCCTGGATAATGTGAACACATCCAGGATATTTAACAGCAATGACAGAACTCACAGATGAGTACAAAGTTGGCAAGATTCAAGCGGGACTGAAGATTAGAAGAAATGTGATTTGTTTTGCCTAGGTATTCCCATCAAAGCTAGCTTTAAGTTAGTCACTTGATGTAATTGTGCGTAGATGCACCACATGGCATAATATTAAGCAACAGAGACCAAATGTGCCAGGTTTCATTTTTGATCTGTGCTGAGTTAACTGATTTCAGCTAGGGCAGCAGTTGGATGCCACAATTGGCTTCTGCATCCCTGAGCCAAGGAATGGAAAATGTATCGAGAGTCCCACTCCTAATTGTTATTCAATAACTCCTGCCAGAAAATGCATGTTTGCGAACATCAGGTGAAATCAGGATAAAGCTTGGTTGTGATGCCCTTTAAAGTCAGTTAACCTTGTGTTGAGACATGAATGAGGGAAAGAGAAACAATGTAGACTGATAGGATTATATAGCTACCCAACTAAAGACAAGCCGAGACATGGCCTTGCCCAGCAATTGACTTCCGATTGTACAGGTGCAAATTGGGTATCACTCAAAGCCCGGGAAAAATATACATAAGATGATTAGCTTTGAACTTGCTACTTGGCGAACGACAAACAGAGACAGCCAGTCAAGGAAACAAAGATCAGTTCAATGAGGAGTGTAGAAGAGCATGCCAGGAGCAGCACCAGGCGTACCTAAAAATGAGGTGCCAACCTGGTGAAGTTACAACAGGACGACATGCATGTTAAACAGCGGAAGCAACATGCTATCGACAGAGCTAAGCGATTCCACAACCAACGGATCAGATCAAAGCTCTGCAGTCCTGCCACATCCAGTCATGAATGGTGGTGGACAATTAAACAACTAATGGGAGGAGGAGGCTCTGCAAACATCCCCATCCTTAATGATGGCAGAATCCAGCACATGAGTGCAAAAGACAAGGCTAAAGCGTTTGCAACCATCTTCAGCCAGAAGTGCCGAGTGGATGATCCATCTCAGCCTCCTCCCGATATCCCCACCATCACAGAAGCCAGTCTTCAGCCAATTCGATTCACTCCACGTGATATCAAGAAACGGCTGAGTGCACTGGATACAGCAAAGGCTATGGGTCCCGACAACATCCCAGCTGTAGTGCTGAAGACTTGTGCTCCAGAACTAGCTGTGCCTCTAGCCAAGCTGTTCCAGTACAGCTACAACACTGGCATCCACCCGACAATGTGGAAAATTGCCCAGGTATGTCCTGTCCACAAAAAGCAGGACAAATCCAATCCGGCCAACTACCGCCCCATCAGTCTACTCTCAATCATCAGCAAAGTGATGGAAGGTGTCGTCGACAGTGCTATCAAGCGGCACTTACTCACCAATAACCTGCTCACCGATGCTCAGTTTGGCTTCCGCCAGGACCACTCGGCTCCAGACCTCATTACAGCCTTGGTCCAAACATGGACAAAAGAGCTGAATTCCAGAGGTGAGGTGAGAGTGACTGCCCTTGACATCAAGGCAGCATTTGACCAAGTGTGGCACCAAGGAGCCCTAGTAAAATTGAAGTCAATGGGAATCAGGGGGAAAACTCTCCAGTGGCTGGAGTCATACCTAGCGCAAAGGAAGATAGTAGTGGTTGTTGGAGGCCAATCATCTCAGCCAAGGACATTGCTGCAGGAGTTCCTCAAGGCAGTGTCCCAGGCCGAACTATCTTCAGCTGCTTCATCAATGACCTTCCCTCCATCATAAGGTCAGAAATGGGGATGTTCGCTGATGATTGCACAGTGTTCAGTTCCATTCGCAACCCCTCAAATAATGAAGCATTCCGAGCCCGCATGCAGCAAGACCTGGACAACATCCAGGCTTGGGCTCATAAGTGGCAAGTAACATTCGTGCCAGGCAATGACCATCTCCAACAAGAGAGAGTCTAACCACCTCCCCTTGACATTCAACGGCATTACCATCGCCGAATCCCCCACCTCAACATCCTGGGGGTCACCTTTGACCAGAAACTTAACTGGACCAGCCACATAAATACTGTGGCTACAAGAGCACGTCAGAGGCTGGGTATTCTGCGGCAAGTGACTCACCTCCTGACTCCCCACAGCCTTTCCACCATCTACAAGGCACAAGTCAGGAGTGTGATGGAATACTCTCCACTTGCTTAGATGAGTGCAGCTCCAACAACACTCAAGAAGCTCGACACCATCCAGGACAAAGCAGCCCGCTTGATTGGCACTCCATCCACCACCCTAAACATTCACTCCCTTCACCACCGGCGCACTGTGGCTGCAGTGTGTACCATCCACAGGATGCACTGCAGCAACTCGCCAAGGCTTCTTCGACAGCACCTCCCAAACCCGCGACCTCTACCACCTAGAAGGACAAGAGCAGCAGGCACATGGGAACAACACCACCTGCACGTTCCCCTCCAAGTCACACACCATCCCGACTTGGAAATATATCGCCGTTCCTTCATTGTCGCTGGGTCAAAACCCTGGAACTCCCTTCCTAACAGCACTGTGGGAGAACCGTCACCACACGGACTGCAGCGGTTCAAGAAGGCAGCTCACCACCACCTTCTCAAGGGCAATTAGGGATGGGCAATAAATGCCGGCCTCGCCAGCGACGCCCACATCCCATGAACGAATAAAACAAAATACAGGGAAGTCACACGTCACAGGACACAGCAATCTGTGCAAGATTAAGTTTGATGGGAGAAAACTCACACCTAATTGAGGTGAACAAAGACAGAGCAATCTTTGTGGGGGAAATGGCCATTCCAAAGCCAGTTGGTTTTAAGTGGTGTTTGAGTGGCAGACAAAGATACCCAGTCTATGTGTACTAGGTGGGTTTTGGTGGGCGTGTCTAAGGTATGAGCAAAGGTAGCATAAAGGGACCAAGCTTTGTCTGTTAGGGACGTACTGTCTGAAGAGCTCATGCCTAGGCTTGACTGAATCCTGCTTATCGCACCGTAATATTGAAATAAAGGCAAGACAAGAAACAAGGACCAAGTCTGCCGATCATTTTACCCGACGGATTTAACTTCATTTAATTTCACCTTGCCAACATATACTGTGAAGATTCACAACTGAAGAATGGGACTTGGGAAGATACTGGAGGGCATCATTTCAAAGTTTGCAGATGACACAAAGTTTGGAAATCTAGTAAGCAGTGTAGTATTCAACAGGACAGTAACAGACTTCAGGGGGACATCAACAGACTGGTGAAATGGGCAGATACATGGCAGATGAAATTTAATGCAGAGAAGTGTGAAGTGATGCATTTTGGAAGGAAAAATGAAGAGAGGCAATATAAACTAAATGGTAAAATTTTAAAGGGGGTGCAGGAACAGAGAGATGGGGGTTCAAAGGTGGGAGGACAAGTTGATAAAGCTGTTAAAAAAGCATACGGGACTTAGGGGTTCAGGTACATAGATCATTGAAGTGTCATGAACAGGTGCAGAAAATAATCAAGAAGGCAAATGGAATGTTGGCCTTTATATCGAGAGGACTAGAGTACAAGGGGGCAGAAGTTATGCTGCAGCTATACAAAACCCTGGTTAGACCGCACCTGGAGTACTGTGAGCAGTTCTGGGCACCGCACCTTCGGAAGGACATATTGGCCTTGGAGGGAGTGCAGCGTAGGTTTACTAGAATGATACCCAGACTTCAAGGGTTAAGTTACGAGGAGAGATTACACAAATTGGGGTTGTATTCTCTGGAGTTTCGAAGGTTAAGGGGTGATCTGATCGAAGTTTATAAGATATTAAGGGGAACGGATAGGGTGGATAGAGAGAAACTATTTCCACTGGTTGGGGATTTTAGGAGTAGTGGGCACAGTCTAAAAATTAGAGCCAGACCTTTCAGGAGTGAGATTAGAAAACATTTCTACACACAAAGGGTGGTAGAAGTTTGGAACTCTCTTCCGCAAACGGCAATTGATACTAGCTCAATTGCTAAATTTAAATCTGAGATAGATAGATTCTTGGCAACCAAAGGTATTAAGGGATATGGGCCAAAGGCAGGTATATGGAGTTAGATCACAGATCAGCCATGATCTTATCAAATGGTGGAGCAGGCACGAGGGGCTGAATGGCCTCCTCCTGTTCCCTTGTTCCTATGAAAGAAGCAGTGCTGGATCTGGTTCTGGGGAATGAAGTGGGTCAAAAGGAGTACGATACAGATAGAGGGAATTTGGGAAATAGTGATCACAATATCATTAGGTTTAGTTACGGAAAAGGCAAGGAATAATCAAAAGTGAAGGCACTCAACTGGAAGAGGATGAATTTCAGTGAGTTGAAAAGGGAACTGGCCCAGGTGGATTGGAAACAAAGATTGGCAGGTAAAACAATATATGATCAATGGGAGGCCTTCAAGGAGGAGGAGGATGCGCACGCACGTTTCCAGCGTGACGTGCGCCAGACGCCATCTTGGTATAGGAGTTAGCGCAGGCGCAGATAACGAACACTGGAATCATGTAAAGTGGGGAGAAAATGGCTTCAATCAGTGTACAACGCTGATTTAAAGTGATGGACACCATTTTGGGACTTAACGCTCAACTCAACGCACAGTCTTAACCCCGACCATCTGAACGTGCCTTAGAGTGCCTGGAGGACCCCTCACCGGCGCTATTTAAAGGGAGCATGCAGGATTTACAGGTTAGTGGCTGGATCATTGCCTCTGGCTGCCGAGACATTTGTAACAGTTTTTGGAGGTCTCCTATACTTGAATACTAGGACACGGGGACAAAGCCTAACATTTAGAGCCAGGATGTGCAGGAGTGAAGTTAGGAAATGCTTCTACACACAAAGGGTGGGAGAAGTTTGGAACACTCTTCTACAGACGGCAGTTGATGCTAGCTCACTTGTGAAAGTTAAATCTGAGATTGATAGATTTCTGTGAACCAAGGGTATTAAGGGATATGGGGCTAAGACGGGTATATGGAGTTAGGTCACAGGTCCACCATGATCTCATTGAATGGCGGAACAGGCTCGAGGGGCTAAATGCCACTGCCACTTGCTGCCTCCTGATATGTGCCACCTTCTCCTGCAAGAAAGCGCGACGTGTGTCTGAGTGATGTGCCTGTCATGGTTGAATAGCTGCCAGTGTGTGTGGCCTGTGAGTTGTGGGTGGGCGGCTTGAAACAGTGGTAATGTGTAAGGATGAGAGGAAGCATCCGATTGGAAGAGTTGAGTACTGATGGGAAGAGTTTATTGGTATGTGGGTGATGGGGGTGTAGTGTGTGGTCCAGTTGGTGGGAGACACCACGTGACAGTTGACCTCACTCACCTTGACCACTCGTGTCAAAGCATTGAACTTCTTCCTGCACTGCATCCATGTTCATGATACCCCGCGCCCAATGGCCCCTGTACAGGCAGGACGCAAGTTTCAGCCCATCCCGGGCCTTGCATCAATGCAATTCGCACTTTCCACCGCCAGAGGGAGCTCAATCTCTTAAAGGGAGGATGTTTCTTAGAATTCTCTTCAAGGTAGCTGGTACCTGTTACTTGCTGAAAATAACAGTCGACTGTCTTCACGGAGTCTGAACAGAGATCACACACGTAAAACACAGATGCAGGACCCATCCCTATGTTTACACACTGATGAGTTATGTTAAAACATTGAATAAAGGTTGCGAACTATTAAATCCCACATCCTCCAATCTGCATACCAGACCTCACCAATCTGCCGATCTGAGTTGGTACCAGGCCCTGCGAGAGTGCATGCACCAAGGTTCTCTGCTGATGCACTAGAGGCCTTGGTGCAAGAGGTGGACAGAAGGAGGGACATCCTATATCCGCAGAGTAGGGGGGGGCAAGAGGCCCTCCATATATAAATCCAAAAGGCAGTGGGAGGCAGCGGGGGACGAAGTCAATGCCAGGCGCACGGCATCATGAACATGGATGCAGTGCAGGAAGAAGTTCAATGCTTTGACACGAGTGGTCAAGGTGAGTGAGGTCAACTGTCACGTGGTGTCTCCCACCAACTGGACCACACACTGCAGCCCCCATCACCCACATACCAATAAACTCTTTCCATCAGTACTCAACTCTTCCAATCAAATGCTTCCTCCCGCCCTTACACATTACCACTGTTTCAAGCCGCCCACCCACAACTCACAGGCCACACACACTGGCAGCTATTCAACCATGACAGGCACATCACTCAGACACATGTCGCGCTTTCTTGCAGGAGAAGGTGGCGCATATCAGGAGGTAGCAAGTGGCAGTGGCATTTAGCCCCTCGAGCCTGTTCCGCCATTCAATGAGATCATGGTGGACCTGTGACCTAACTCCATATACCCACCTTAGCCCAATATGCCTTAATATCCTTGGTTCACAGAAATCTATCAATCTCAGATTTAACTTTCACAAGTGAGCTAGCATCAACTGCCGTCTGTAGAAGAGTGTTCCAAACTTCTCCCACCCTTTGTGTGTAGAAGCATTTCCTAACTTCACTCCTGCACATCCTGGCTCTAAATGTCAGGCTATGTCCCCTAGTCCTAGTATTCAAGTCTAGGAGACCTCCAAAAACACTTACAAATGTCTCGGCAGCCAGAGGCAATGATCCAGCCACTAACCTGTAAATCCTGCATGCTCCCTTTAAATAGCGCCGGTGAGGGGTCCTCCAGGCACTCTAAGGCACGTTCAGATGGTCGGGGTTAAGACTGTGCGTTGAGTTGAGCGTTAAGCCCCAAAATGGTGTCCATCACTTTAAATCAGCATTGTACACTGATTGAAGCCATTTTCTCCCCACTTTACATGATTCCAGCGTTCGTTATCTGTGCCTGCGCTAACTCCTATACCAAGATGGCGTCTGGCGCACGTCACGCTGGAAACGTGCGTGCGCATCCTCCTCCTCCTTGAAGGCCTCCCATTGATCATATATTGTTTTACCTGCCAATCTTTGTTTCCAATCCACCTGGGCCAGTTCCCTTTTCAACTCACTGAAATTCATCCTCTTCCAGTTGAGTGCCTTCACTTTTGATTATTCCTTGCCTTTTCCGTAACTAAACCTAATGATATTGTGATCACTATTTCCCAAATTCCCTCTATCTGTATCGTACTCCTTTTGACCCACTTCATTCCCCAGAACCAGATCCAGCACTGCTTCTTTCATAGGAACAAGGGAACAGGAGGAGGCCATTCAGCCCCTCGTGCCTGCTCCACCATTTGATAAGATCATGGCTGATCTGTGATCTAGCTCCATATACCTGCCTTTGGCCCATATCCCTTAATACCTTTGGTTGCCAAAAAGCTATCTATCTCAGATTTAAATTTAGCAATTGAGCTAATATCAATTGCCGTTTGCGGAAGAGAATTCCAAACTTCTACCACCCTTTGTGTGTAGAAATGTTTTCTAATCTCACTCCTGAAAGGTCTGGCTCTAATTTTTAGACTGTGCCCACTACTCCTAAAATCCCCAACCAGTGGAAATAGTTTCTCTCTATCCACCCTATCCGTTCCCCTTAATATCTTATAAACTTCGATCAGATCACCCCTTAACCTTCGAAACTCCAGAGAATACAACCCCAATTTGTGTAATCTCTCCTCGTAACTTAACCCTTGAAGTCTGGGTATCATTCTAGTAAACCTACGCTGCACTCCCTCCAAGGCCAATATGTCCGTCCGAAGGTGCGGTGCCCAGAACTGCTTACAGTACTCCAGGTGCGGTCTAACCATGGTTTTGTATAGCTGCAGCATAACTTCTGCCCCCTTGTACTCTAGTCCTCCAGATATAAAGGCCAGCATTCCATTTGCCTTCTTGATTATTTTCTGCACCTTTTCATGACACTTCAATGATCTATGTACCTGAACCCTTAAGTCCCTTTGGACATCCACTCTTTTTAACTTTTTACCATTTAGAAAGTACCCTGTTCTATCCTTTTTTGATCCAAAGTGGATGACCTCACAATTGTCTACATTGAATTCCATTTGCCACAGTTTTGCCCATTCACCTAATCTATCAATATCGCTTTGTAATTTTATCTTTTCATCTACACTGTTTACAATGCCACCAATCTTTGTGTCATCGGCAAACTTAGATATGAGACTTTCTATGCCTTCATCTAAGTCGTTAATAAATATTGTGAATAATTGAGGCCCCAAGACAGATCCCTGCGGGACTCCACCAGTCACATCCTGCCAATGTGAGTACCTACCCATTATCCCTACTCTCTGTTGCCTTTCGCTCAGCCAACTTCCTAACCAAGTCCGTACTTTTCCCTCAATTCCATGGGCTTCTATCTTAGCTAACAGTCTCTTATGTGGGACCTTATCAAATGCCTTCTGGAAGTCCATATAAATAACATCCATTGACATTTCCCTGTCCACTGCTTTAGTCACCTCTTCAAAAAATTCAATCAGATTTGTCAGGCACGACCGATCTTTCACAAATCCATGCTGGCTCTCTCTGATTAACTGAAAATTCTTGAGGTGTTCAGTCACCCTATCCTTAATTATAGACTCCAGCATTTTCCCCACAACAGATGTTAGGCTAACTGGTCTATAATTCCCTGGTTTCCCTCTCTCTCCTTTCTTAAAAAGCGGAGTGACATGTGCAATTTTCCAATCTAGAGGGACAGTTCCTGAATCTAGAGAACTTTGAAAGATTATAGTTAGGGCATCTGCAATGTGCTCACCTACTTCATTTAAAACCCTGGGATGGAAACCATCTGGTCCTGGGGATTTGTCACTCTTGGGCTGGAAATATACTCATCAAGAAAGTTCTCTTGTACACATTTCAGGAACTCCTCTCCCTCTTTCCCCTTTACACTGTATTTTTTCCATTCTATATCAGAATAATTGAAGTGTCACTATTTTATCGTCTTTACATCTTTTTGGAATTTACATTGAATTACATGGAATGTACAGCACAGAAACAGGTCATTCGGCCCAACAGGTCCGTGCCGGTGTTTATGCTCCACACGAGCCTCCTCCCTCCCGACTCCATCTAACCCTATCAACATATCCTTCAATTCTTTTCTCCCTCATGTATTCACCCAACTTCCCCTTAAATGTATCCATTCTAGTCACCTCAACTACTCCTTGTGGCAACAAGTTCCACATTCTAACCACTCTCTGAGTGAAGAAGTTTCTACTGAATTCCCCTATTAGATTTATTAATGACTAGTTTATATTTATGGCCCCTAGTTCTGGTTTCCCCTGTGGTGGTGTTCTTTGATCATCGACTACTCAGACACATCGGTAAGGCTAAATCGATCGTTTATTTGAGTGTACGCAAGGAGAGGTACCTCTTGGTTACCCAAGGGGAGAACTCTACTCGTTCTGTACAAGTTACAACATTTATGCATCCTGGTTTCCTGTCTCCACGTTCTAAGGGGTGGTCCCTTGCTACGTGAGTTCACAATCTAATCCTATCATGCGATGCATGGTACTCCCCTCCCCCTCCCAACCCCCCACACAGCGAGCACGAATATACATCAGACATATCCTGTTATCTCGACCGCCTTGCGGACACACAGCCTGTTCCAGCTCTCGCGCTCAGTTTGTTCACTTTGTGATCTTTAATAAGATTATACATTCCCCTTTCAGGAATTGCCTACCAACTATACTCCGCCCATTGTGTTCCTATCAAACAAGCTTGTTATGTAAGTGTAGTATAATTGCTTGAAGGCCAGACACGACTACACTGCAGGGTTCGTAAACAACGTCTCATAGCTTCTGCAAGCAAACATTAATTTCTGCAAATAGATTCTAACTTCTTCATTCTTAATTTAATCAAATTCTAACTTCTGCAAATTAGGCAAAACCTAACCTTAGAACTGTGAATCTGCTGCAACATCACCCATGAGTGGAAACATCTCCTCTACATCTACCCTATCAAACCCTTTCATAATCTTAAAGACCTCTATCAGGTCACCCCCCAGTCTTCTCTTTTCTGGAGAAAAGAGTCCCAGCCTGTTCAATCTTTCCTGATAGGTTTAATCTCTCACTCCTGGCATCATCCTTGTGAATCTTTAGTGCATCTTCTCTAGTGCTGCTATATAGGTTTTATTATGTGGAGACCAGAACTGATCACAGAACACAAGTGTGGTCTAACCAAGGTTCTATACAAGTTTAACATAACTTCTCTGCTTTTCAATTCTATCCCTCAAGAAATGAACCCCAGAGCTTTGTTTGCTTTTTTTAAATGTCTTTATAAACCTTTGTCATGACTTTTAGTGATTTGTGTATCTGTACCCCCAGATCCCTCTGCTTCTCTATTCCATTTAGATTCTTAGGGCGTTAAATTGGGCCGTGTAGCACCCATTGTTTCGGCGCGACACGACCTCTCCAACATCCAAGATGGCGTCTTGGATGTGCACGAACGTTTCCAGCGTGACTTGCGCCGGACGCCATCTTGGTATAGGAGTTAGCGCTCCTTCTCACTATTTGGAGGCCTATAATAAACACCCAGCAATGTATCAGCTCCTCTTCTGCTCCTTAACTCTAACCAAATAGATTCTGTCTTTGAACCCTCAAGTACATCATCTCTTTCCAGGGCTGTGACAGAATATTTTATGAATTCTGCCTCCCTCCCACCTCTCCTTTTTTCTTTCTCTATTTCTCCTGAATACATTGTAGCCGGGAAGTTCCCATTCCTCTCCTTGTTTGAGCCAGGTCTCCATTATTGCCACTATATCATAATCCCATGTGGCAACTTGTGCCTGCAGCTCACCAACCTTATTTGCCGCGCTCCGTGCATTTATGTACATGCACTCCAAACCCGCCTTAGTCTGCTTTGCATTTCTCCCCTGTCTGAATTAGTTCAAGCCCTCCCCCACAGCACTAGTTAAGTACCCTCCTAGGACATTGGTCCTAGTCCTGTTCAGTTGCAACCCATCCACCTTGTAAAGATCCCTCCTGCCCCAGAACTGGTCCCAATGCCCCATGAATCTGAAGCCCATTTCTCTAGCCACATATTAACCTGCTTTATCTTGCTATTCTTATACTCAACTAGCATGTGGCACTGGGAATAATACAGAGATTACCATCTTTGAGGTCCTGCTCATCAGTTCCCTCCCTAGCTCCTGAAACTCTGTCTGTAAACCCTCAACCCTTTTTTTTCCTATATCATTGATCACCACTTCTGGCTAATCCCCTTCCCCCTGTAGAATGTTCTGCACCTGTCCCGTGATATCCTGTACCCTGGCACCAGGAAGGCAACACACCATGTGAGATACACGTCGGCAGTTGCAGAAATGCCTGTCTATTGCCCTGACTATCGAATCCTCTGTGACAACGGAATTTTTACACTTCGCTGTGCCCTCCTGTACAGTCACTTGCCCCACATTTGCACGTGCTCTGGGCTGCATTTCTTCGAGGTGTTGTCACCCTCACTGAAAACCAGTTGATGAGTGCCACACTCCTGCAGGATTCTTGCACTGCCTGTCTCTTTTTCCTACCCTGCCGGAGGGCCACCCACTTACTATTCTCCTGAACTCTCTGTGCCTACGGGGTGACCACCTCCTAGAACGTGCATTCCAGGAAATGTTCAGCCTCCCGTATGCCCTGTAGTGACACCAACCGCTCCTCAAGTTCAGAAATCCTGAGCTTGAGCTCGAGCAGCCAGAGGCACTTCCTGCACACATGGTTATCCAGGACACATGAAGCATCTTGGAGTTCCCACATGGCACAGGATGCGAATTCAACGGGTCTCAGCTGTCCTATCATTTTACTTAGAGTTACTGTCTGTTTACCTGAAGTTTAATTTTGTCCTTGCTTCTTATGCTTATATATTTTAGTCCAGTAGTCCTATAAGGAAATGGCAGAGACGTTAAACAAATATTTTGTATCTGTCTTCAAAGTAGAAGACACAAAAAGCATATCGGAAATAGTGGGGATCCAAGGTAGATTGGGAAATTAGATTAAAAGATATGACAGTAGATAATGGCGAACATTTAAAGAAATAATTCATAATTCTCAACGAATATACATTGAATATCGATAGATTTTTGGACTCTAAGGGATATGGGGATCGGGCTGGAAAGTGGAGTTGAGGTCAAAGATCAGCCATGATCTTATTGAATGGCAGAGCAGGCTCGAGGGGCCATTTGGCCTAGTCCTGCTCCTATTTCTTATGTTCTTACATTCCCTTGAGGAATAAAAACTCCTCGGGATAAATGATCCAACCGTGGTTAGCTAGAAAAGTTAAGGATAGTATTAGATTATAAGAAGAGGCTTATAATGTTGGCAAAAAGAGGAGTACACCTGAGGATTGGGAGGGTTTTAGAAATTCCCGTAGCCCTGCAAATCAGCAAAGGATGACCAAGAAATTGAAAAAGAGGGAGAAAATTGAATATGAGAGCAAACCAGCAAGAAATATTAAAACAGATTGTAAGAGATTAGCGAAAGTAAACATGGGTCCCTTAGAGGCAGAGTATTACAATGGGGAATAAGGAAATGGCAGAGACATTAAACAAAATATTTTGTATCTGTCTTCACAATAGAAGACACAAAAATCATACCGGAAATAGTGGGGAACCCAAGGGTCTAATAAGAGTGAGAAACTTAAAGGATTTAAGATTAGTAAAGAAAACGTACTGGAGAAATTAATGGGACTAAAAGCCAACAAATCCCCTGGACCTGATGGCCTACATCCTAGGGTTTTCATAGAATCATAGAATGGTTACAGCACGGAAGGAGGCCATTCGGCCCATCGAGTCCGCGCCGGCTCTCTGCAAGAGCAATCCAGCTAGGCCCACTACCCCGCCCTTTCCCCATAGCCCTGTAAATTTTTTCCTTTCAAATACTTATCCAGTTCCCTTTTGAAGGCCATGATTGAATCTGCCTCCACCACCCCCTCGGGCAGTGCATTCCAGATCCTCACCACTCGCTGTGTAAAAAAGTTTTTCCTCATGTCACCTTTGGTTCTTTTGCCAATCACCTTAAATCTAAGTCCTCTGATTCTTGTCCCTTCTGCCAATGGGAACAGTTTCTCTCTATCTACTCTGTCTGGACCCTTCATGATTTTGAATACCTCGATCAAATCTCCTCTCAATCTTCCCTCTTTCAAGGAGAACAACCCCAGCTTCTCCAATCTATCCACGTAAATTAAGTGCCTCATCCCTAGAATCATTCTAGTAAGTCTTTTCTTCACCCTCTCTAAGGTCTTCACATCTTTCCTAAAGTACGGTGCCCAGAACTGAACACAATGCTCCAGTTGTGGCCGAACCAATGTTTTATAAAGGTTCATCATGACTTTGATGCTTTTGTACTCTATGCCTCTATTTATAAAGCCCAGGATCCTGCATGCTTTTTTAACCACTTTCTCAACCTGCCCTGCCACCTTCAATGATTTGGGCACATATACCCCCAGATCTCTCTGTTCCTGTACCCCTTTTAGAATTGTGCCCTCTAGTTTATATTGCCTCTCATTGTTCTTCCTACCGAAATGTATCACTTCACATTTTTCTGCGTTAAATTTCATCTGCCATGTGTCCGCCCATGCCACCAGCCTGTCTATATCCTCCTGAAGTCTATCACTATCCTCCTCACTGTTTACTACCCTGCCAAGTTTTATGTCATCTGCAAATTTTGAAATTGTGCCCTATACACCCAATTCCAATATATATCAAGAAAAGCAGTGGTCCCAGCACCGACCCCTGGGGAACACCACTGTACACCTCCCTCCAGTCCGAAAAACAACTGTTCACCACTACTCTCTGTTTCCTGTCCCTTCGCCAATTCTGTATCCATGTTGCTACTGCCCCCTTTATTCCATGGGCTGCAATCTTGATGATAAGCCTACCATGCGACACTTTATCAAACGCCTTTTGAAAGTCCAGATACACCACATCAACTGCATTGCCCCCATCTACCCTCTCTGTTACTTCATCAAAAAACTCAATCAAGGTCAAACACGATTTGCCTTTAACAAATCCGTGCTGGCTTTCCCTAATCAATCCACGCTCGTCCAAGTGACTGTTAATTTAGCATTTCTAAATGTTTCCCCACCACTGAGGTTAAACTGTCTGGCCTATAGTTGCTGGGTTGCAGATGTTACACCCTTTTTTGAACAAGGGTGTAACATCTGCAATTCTCCAGTCCTCTGGCACCACCCCCGTATCTAAGGATGTTTGGAAGATTAAGGCCAGTACCTCCACAATTTCCACCCTTACTTCCCTCAGCATCCTAGGATGCATCCCATCCGGACCGTGTGACTTATCTACTTTAAGTACAGCCAGCCTTTCAAGTACCTCCTCTTTATCAATTATTAGCCCATCCAGTATCTCAACAATGTCTTCCTTTACTGAGTATGAGTTTTAAAAGAGGCAGCCGCAGAGATAGTTTTTGCATTGATTTTGATCTTTCACAATTCCCTAGATTCTAGAACAGTCCCCGTGGATTGGAAGGTAATAAATGTAACCCCGCTATTCAAGAAAGGAAGGAGACAGAAAACAGGGAACTACAGGCCAGTTAGCCCGACATCAGTAATAGGGAAAATGCTAGAATCTATTATTAAGGACGTAGTAACAGGGCACTTAGAAAATCATAATATGATTAGGCAGAGTCAACATGGTTTTATGAAAGGGAAATCGTATTTGACAAATCTATTAGAGTTTTTTGAGGATGTAATTAGCAGGGTAGATAAGGGGGAAACCAGTGGATGTAGTATATTTGGATTTTCAAAAGGCATTCGATAAGGTGCCACATAAAAGGTTGTTATGCAAGATTGGCTCGTGGGATTGGGGGTAATATATTAGCATAGACTGAGGATTGGTTAACGGACAGAAAACAGAGAGTATGAATGAAGGGATCATTTTCGGGTTGGCAGGCTGTAACTCGTGGGGTGTCGCAAGGATCAGTGCTTGGGCCTCAGCTGTATCGATGACTTAGATGAGGGGACCAAGTGTAATGTATCCAAGTTTGCTGATGATACAAAGCTAGGTCGGAAAGTTAGCCATGAGGAGGACGCAAAGAGACTGCAAAGGAATATAGACAGGTTAAGTGAGTGGGCGAGAAGGTGGCAGATGGAGTATAATGTGGTAGGAAGAATAGAAAAGCAAATTTTTTTTTAAAAGGTGAGAGACTAAGAAATGTTGGTAGTCACTCCTCCAGCCGTACAACCCTCTGAGATCTCTGTGCTCCTCCAATTTTTGCCTCTTGCGCATCCCTGATTTTAATCGCTCCACCATTGCAGCCGTGCCTTCAGCTGCCTAGGCCCTCAGCTCTGGAATTCCCTCCATAAACCTCTCCGCCTCTCTACCTCGCTCTCCTCCTTTAAGATGCTCCTTAAAACCTACGGACATGATTTTAACTCGAAGGCGGGTTCTCACCGGGAAGGGGTCAATAATTGGGTGGGAAACCCGGAGAAAAAAATCGTGCTGTTTCCCGCCCGATCGCAACTCAATTGTAGCTGCTTAACTCAGCTTCCGAGTTTCATGTCCTCAAGCTGCACAGCAGGCGGGCTGCACACCAGAACGATGCATTTATAGCCCACTATTTAAAGGGCCACTCCAGCAATACATTTTGAAAGAGAAATGAGGAAAATATGAGTGGGGAATGTTGTAGAGCGAAGCCAGCACCTAGATTCTCTGATACCGCCCTGGAGACATTGCTCGGTGCAGTAAGAAGAGGGAGGGAGGTGCTGTATGAGAACATAAGAACATAGATCAGCCATGATAGATGAGGTGAATGGGCAAAACTGTGCCAAATGGAATTCAATGTAGACAATTGTGAGGTCATCCACTTTGGATTCATAAAGGAAAGAACAGGGTACTTTCTAAATGGTAAAAAGTTAAAAACAGTGGATGTCCAAAGGGACCTAGGGGTTCAGGTACATAGATCATTGAAGTGTCATGAACAGGTGCAGAAAATAATCAAGAAGGTTAATGGAATGCTGGCCTTTATATCTGGAGGACGAGAGTACAAGGGGGCAGAAGTTATGCTGCAGCTATACAAAACCCTGGTTAGACCGCACCTGGTGTACTGTGAGCAGTTCTGGGCACTGCACCTTCGGAAGGACATATTGGCCTTGGAGGGAGTGCAGCGTAGGTTTACTAGAATGATACCCGGACTTCAAGGGTTAAGTTACGAGGAGAGATTACACAAATTGGGGTTGTATTCTCTGGAGTTTCGAAGGTTAAGGGGTGATCTGATCGAAGTTTATAAGATATTAAGGGGAACTGATAGGGTGGATAGAGAGAAACTATTTCCGCTGGTTGGGGATTCTAGGAGTAGGGGGCACAGTCTAAAAATTAGAGCCAGACCTTTCAGGAGCGAGATTAGAAAACATTTCTACACACAAAGGGTGGTAGAAGTTTGGAACACTCTTCCGCAAACGGCAATTGATACTAGCTCAATTGCTAAATTTAAATCTGAGATAGATAGCTTTTTGGCAACCAAAGGTATTAAGGGATATGGGCCAAAGCCAGATATATGGAGTTAGATCACAGATCAGCCATGATCTTATCAAATGGCGGAGCAGGCACGAGGGGCTGAATGGCCTACTCCTGTTCCTATTTCTTATGTTCTTATGTTCCAACCCTGATGCAATGTGATCAGTCTGTTGGATACTGAGTCGTTGAATAGGTTCAATGCTGAGATGGATAGATTTTTGGATTCTAGGGAAATCAGGGATATGGGGATTGGGCAGGAAAGTGGAGTTGAGGTCGAAGATCAGACATGATCTTATTGAATGGCGGAGCAGGCTCGAAGGGGCTGTATGGACTACTCCTGCTCCTATTTCTTATGTACAACATTAGAACATAAGAACATAACATGACTGATTTGTGCAACCTGGGTGGTTGGGGGGGTGGTGGGGGGTTGTGGTTGTGGTGGTCATTACAAGTGGTCTGAGCACTCGGTTGTAGTCACTCTGCAGATCTCCCGATGAGAATCTATCAAATGTGAGTGACTCCCGAGCATGACGAGCAGCCGTCGCTCTGCCGATGGTCTGCCCATTGTTCTCCTCCTCCTCGTCTTCTTCTTCAATGTTGATGGCAGGTATGGCCGCTTGTGGAGCGCATGGAACCTCATCCACTGGTAACCCACTCTGTTGAACGATGTTGTGCGGGACACAGCACGAGTATTATTCTGCACACCAGTGAGTATTGAAGGGCTCCCCCAAGTCGATCCAGACACCAGAAGTTCATCTTCAGCAGTCCTATGGCTTGCTCTATGACAGGCATGGTGGTGCTGTGACTGTCATTGTACCACTTCTGTGCCTCGCTGGTGGAGTTCCTCACAGGTACCATGAGCCACGTATGCAGGGGGTATCCCTGGTCTCCAAGGGGCCATCCCTTAAGTGTGTCTTGTGTGTGAAAGAGGTCTGGGATGTGGGATTCGCGCGGAATAAAGGAATCATGGCAGCTGCCCGGGTATTTTGCACACAGCTGCAGAAACCTCTTCTGGTGGTTGCAAACCAGCTGCGCATTGATGGAGTGATATCCTTTTCTGTTGATGAACATTCCTGGCTCATGTGGAGGTCCTCGGATTGCTACGTGTGTGCAATCAATTGTGCCCTGTACCTGTGGGAAGCCAGCCAGAGAGTGGAAACCCACTGCCCTCTCAGTCTGGCTGATGTCGTCGATGGGGTAGTTGATGCAGTCGATGCCCTGGAAAACAAGCCATCTGTGACCTGTCGTACACACTTATGGACAGACGACTGAGAGATCCTGGTGATGTCACTGGTGGTGCCCTGGAAGGATCCGGAGGCGAAGAAGTTGAGGCCAGTGGTGACTTTAACTGCAACGGGCAATGTACCCCCAGGCCCAGTCGGGAGCAGCTCTGCATTCAGGAGGCTGCAGATGTCTGCGACCACCTGGCAGCTCAATCTGAGCCTTCATAGGCACTGCTCCTCCGAGAGGTCCAGGAAGCTCAGCCTCTGCCCGTAGACCCTCTCACGAGGGTAGTCCCTCCTGCGATGTCGGCCCCTCCGTTCTTCCCCTCTCTGCTCTTCTGCAAGTTCCTGTGGCGCACCTCTGTCTTGTGGAGCTGCAATTCCCAGAACTGCACGCCGTGCCTGGCGGGGATGGTGATGTGCCTCCTCCTCAGATGTAGTGCTGAATACATCCACTGCACCCCCCCATCCTGATGGTGTCCGTTTGAGGGGATCCAAAATGCAGGCAAATATGTCTGAACAGAAGAATTCTGGGTGTGAACAAAGAAATCTGAGTCTAAACACGTCGAACACTCAGCCAAATGAAATGGAACTCGCTGCCTGAATTGGTGGTAGAGGCAGGGACCCTCAACTCTTTTAAAAAGTACCTGGACCTGCACCTAAAGTGCTGTAAGCTGCAGGGCTACGGACCGGGTGCTGGAAGGTGGGATTAGAATGGGCACCTGGTTGTTCTTTGAGCCGGCGCGGACACGATGGGCCGAATGGCCCCCCTATCTTTTCTATGGCTCTATGGTTCTAAATGTTTGTCTGGGAAAACTGCTCGCCCTGCTGCAAAAACTCACCTTTTATCCCCATTTGTCAATCACTGGTTTAAATGTCCAAAAGGCTGCAGGCTGCAATTTGCCTCCATTTCCATGGCGTGTTTCAGAGGCCACGGGAGACACGTTCAGGCAGAGTTAAAATCGTTTCTCTGCCTCAATCCCCACAAATTTAATTGATTTAAGTCCTTCAATTATCTTAATTCCCCCTTTAAACGTCATCCCCCCACCCCGGTTTTAATTGCCAACAGGACTTCTGGGTTTCCGAAGCGCACTCGTTCCCACTCCCAACTTTAAAAATTTTTTACTGACCCCCACCTCCAACCCAGCCGTTCTTCGGAGTTAAAATCACGGCCTACCGCTTTGACCAAGCTTTTGGTCATCTGTTCTAATACCTCCTGATGTAGCTCAATGTGAAATTTTGTTTGATAACGCTCCTGTGAAGCGCCTTGGGAAATTTTACTACGTTAAAGGCGCTATATAAATGCAAGTTGTTGTTGTCGTCAGCGGGATTTGGGTGTCCTTGTACATGAATCACAGAAAGTTAACATGCAGGTACAGCAAGCAATTAGGAATTACCGCCCCATCAGTCTACTCTCAATCATCAGCAAAGTGATGGAAGGTGTCGTCGACAGTGCTATCAAGCGGCACTTACTCACCAATAACCTGTTCACCGATGCTCAGTTTGGGTTCCGTCAGGACCACTCGGCTCCAGACCTCATTACAGCCTCGGTCCAAACATGGACAAAAGAGCTGAATTCCAGAGGTGAGGTGAGAGTGACTGCCCTTGACATCAAGGCAGCATTTGACCGAGTGTGGCACCAAGGAGCCCGAGTAAAATTGAAGTCAATGGGAATCAGGGGGAAAACTCTCCAGTGGCTGGAGTCATACCTAGCACAAAGGAAGATGGTAGTGGTTGTTGGAGGCCAATCATCTCAGCCAAGGACATTGCTGCAGGAGTTCCTCAGGGCAGTGTCCTAGGCCCAACCATCTTCAGCTGCTTCATCAATGACCTTCCCTCCATCATAAGATCAGAAATGGGGATGTTCGCTGATGATTGCTCAGTGTTCAGTTCCATTCGCAACCCCTCAGATAATGAAGCAGTCCAAGCCCGCATGCAGCAAGACCTGGACAACATCCAGGCTTGGGCTCATAAGTGGCAAGTAACATTCGCGCCAGACAAGTGCCAGGCAATAACCATCTCCAACAAGAGACAATCTAACCACCTCCCCTTGACATTCAACGGCATTACCATCGCCGAACCCCCCACCATCAACATCCTGGGGGTCACCATTGACCAGAAACTTAACTGGACCAGCCACATAAATACTGTGGCTACAAGAGCAGGTCAGAGGCTGGGTATTCTGCGGCGAGTGACTCACCTCCTGACTCCCCAAAGCCTTTCCACCATCTACAAGGCACAAGTCAGGAGTGTGATGGAATACTCTCCACTTGCCTGGATGAGTGCAGCTCCAACAACACTCAAGAAGCTCAACACCATCCAGGACAAAGCAGCCCGCTTGATTGGCACCCCATCCACCACCTTAAACATTCACTCCCTTCACCACCGGCACACAGTGGCTGCAGTGTGTACCGTCCACAGGATGCACTGCAGCAACTCGCCAAGGCTTCTTCGACAGCACCTCCCAAACCCGCGACCTCTACCACCTAGAAGGACAAGGGCAGCTAAAACATTGGGAACAACACCACCTGCACGTTCCCCTCCAAGTCACACACCATCCTGACTTGGAAATATATCGCCGTTCCTTCATCGTCGCTGGGTCAAAATCCTGGAACTCCCTTCCTAACAGCACTGTGGGAGAACCTTCACCACACGGACTGCAGCGGTTCAAGGAGGCGGCTCACCACCACCTTCTCAAGGGCGATTAGGGATGGGCAATAAATACTGGCCTTGCCAGCGACACCCACATCCCATGAACGAATAAAAAAAAAGCAATTAGGAAGGCAAATAGTATATCAGCCTTTATTGCAAGGGGTTGGAATATGAGAGTAAGGAGTTCTTACTGCAATTATATAGGGCCCCGGTGAGACCACACCTCAAATACTGTGTACAATTTTGGACTCCTTACCTAAGGAAGGATATACTTGCCTTAGAGGGGCTACAACGAAGGTTCAATGAAGATGATCTCATTTCAGCGTATAAAATTCTAGGGCTTGACAGGGTAGATGCTGAGAGGCTGTTTCCACTGGCTGGAGAGTCGAGAACTAGGGGGTCATAGTCGCAGGATAAGGGGTCGGCCATTTAGGACCGAGATGAGGAAATATTTCTTCACTCAGACGGTGGTGAATCTTTAGAATTCTCTACTCCAGCGGGCTGTGGATGCTCAGTTGTTGAGTATATTCAAGGCTAAGATCGATAGATTTTTGGACACTAAGGGAATCAAGGGATATGGTGATCGGGCGGGAAAGTGGAGTTGAGATAGAAGATCAGCCTTGATCTTATTGAATGGTGGAACAGGCTCGAGGGGCCGTATGGCCTACTCCTGCTCCTGTTTCTTATGTTCTTACGGTCTTAACTCATATATAGTTAAATGTGGAAGCGCAAATAAATAAACCAAACTCTCCCCCTTGTCGTGCACCATCTTTTCCTGCAAACACAGTAGAAAAGGGAAGAATCACAAACTGTCAGGACTTATCTGGATAACCATGTGTCAGCCTGCAGCCCACAATGGTTGTCATGATAAGAGCATGCATCACACAGGTACAGTTGATGGAAGGATTTGTCAGAGGAAAAGCACTTAAGTATGTGAATGAAGGAAGGTTGCTGTATCAGGGCCAGCCGTAGAGTCCTCCACACAGCAACATGCCATTCAACACATCAAATCCAAACTGGTGTTTTTCTCTTTCTGAGCCAAATAGTCTAATCAAACTCTCCTTCAATATTCCACTTTTACAAACAACTATCCAATTCCCTTCTAAAAGAATTTATGGACTCTGCTGTAACAACAGTCTGTGATAGAATTCTAAATTCCTATGTAAAGAATTTGGGCGTTAAATTGGGCCGTGTAGCGCCTGTTGTTTCAGCGCTAAACGGCCTCTCCGACATCCAAGACATGTTTCCAGCGTGGCTTGCGCCAGACGCCATCTTGGTATAGGAGTTAGCACAGGCACAAATAATGAGTCTTACAGTGCCTGAAGGACCCCCCAACCAGCGCTATTTAAAGAGGCCGTGCAGGTGTTGCAGGTTAGTTGCTGGATTATTGCTCTGGCTGCTGGAAGAGTAGGAAGTGTTTTTTGAAGCTCCCTATTCTTACTGACAGTTCCTAGACTACATTTGAGAGTCGTTAGGCATCTATCACGGTTTGGAAAGTTACAACCGTGGTTGAACAACATTCCTGGCAACCATGGGCGGTCTGCTAGGGCTCCCGCTGGACATTGAGCATGACTGGGAGCATGTAGAGAGGCCACGCCCAGCGGGTCAAGCTGTGAGGAGACGGAGCACGAGGAGGCGCAGGGCAATGAGCAGGAGGCCCTACCCAATGAGGGCCTTCCGGGACCAATTCTCTTACCTCAACATGACCGAGGAGGATTGCATCCGACGCCTGTGGTTCACCAAGGAAGCCGTCACCGAGATCTGTCAACTGGTGCGGCCACAACTGCAGCCTCAGAGCAGGGCGAGGACAGCATTGCCTGTGGCTGTGAAGGTCACTGTGGTGCTGAATTTCTATGGCTCAGGAACATTTCAGGCCTCTGCTGGCGACATGTGCAACATCTCGCAGTATGCAGTGCACTGCTGCAGAAGGGAGGTCACAGACGCACTGTACCACATGAGGAACAGGTTCATCACCTTCCCTCTCCACAGAGACAATCAGAACGAGTGAGCACGGGGGTTCGCCCACATTGCTGGCTTCCCCATGGTGCAGGGTGCCATGGGCTGCACACACATTGCCCTGCGTGCCCCGCACATCATCTTGTCTGTCTTTGTCAACCGAAAGGGCTTCCACTCCCTCAACGTGCAGCTGGTATGCGACCACACGCATCGAATCACGGAGGTCGATGCCCGCTACCCTGGGAGCAGTCATGATGCCTTCGTCATGCGGCAGTCCAACGTGCCAGCTATCTTTCACCCGACTCGGCAAGTCAAAGGCTGGCTACTGGGCGACAAGGGCAATCCCCTCACACCGTGGCTCATGACTCCGGTCAGGAATCCATGCACATGTGCACAGCGGGCCTATAATGAGAGCCATGCTGCCACACGCAACATCGTGGAGCAGACCATAGGCCTCCTCAAACAACACTTCCACTGCCTGGACTGGTCTGGAGGAGCCCTGCAGTACTCCCCTGAGCGGGTGGGCAGACTCGTGGTGGTCTGCTGCATGCTGCACAACCTCGCCATCATGGGGGACCAGCCTTTGCCACCAATGGCTGGAGAAGATGCTGATCCAGAGGTGTAGGATGAGGAGGCTGAGGTGGAGAAGGAGAGGGAGGAGCAGGAGGAGGAAGAGGCTGAGGAGGAGGAGGAGGAGGGGGTGGAGCTGGAAGAGGAAGTGGAGGAAGACGCAAGGTTACAACATGAACTACACACCTTGTCTGCAAGGACTGTGCGTGCTCGCCTGATCCGTGCCCACTATCAATAATGTCAACTACATCCGCCAACTCACCAACAGTCCTACACTCCCCACCTTTCCCCTCCCACAAGACAATCAAATCGCCCTCCATCAGATTACACATTGGTTTCCCTCTCAGCTCATTGCACAAATAAAAACCACCACCAAATGTAAAATCAAACTCTCATTTATCAATGAATAAATGAAATTATGGAAACAGAACAGAACTATTCACCCTTGTGTATTCCCTTAGTGCCTGTTGTCCGTGTGCCTTTACCTATCCTAGTGCTCCTACGAGGTGCTTCCCCAGTGGCTGGAGGATGGGTGGTGGGAGGCTGCTGGCCTTCAATGGAGGAGCGTGCAGGTGGCCTTGGAGGACGACCTCGAGCAGCTCTGGGCCGGGAGAGCCCGGCTTCAGACTGCACCATCTCAGCACGGGCTGCAGAAGTCTGGCCTGGCTGGCCAATAGGCAACAACAGGGGTACTGGCGGAGTGGGAGCAGGAAGGCTGTCGTCCTGAGAGAGGACAGCAGGTCCGACTGCCATGGCGCCACTGCCACTCTCCCAGGGTGGTGCCTCAGCAATCCTGGTGATCAGCTGGAGAACGGATTGCTGGAGTGCTGTGACGCCCTGGAAGCCCCGTTCCACAGTGGTCCCCAGACCCACGATAGCAGCAGTCTGAGCTTCCAATGCAGCAGTCAGACCTTGGATGGCAGATGTTTGTGCTGCAATGGAAGCTGTGACATCAGTCATCAGACGCTGCATCATGGTGGGTTCCACAGGTGCGCTGATGGAGGTGACCACCCGTTCCATGTTGGAAAGGATGGGCTCCAAGCTCTGCGCAAAGCCCTGTGCCAAGTTGGAGTTGGACTCCTCCATGCCCCTTCTCATTGTGCACAGGCTTTCCAGTGCCCCAAGCATTTGTTGGTGTACACCCATCAGCCATCTTCTGTAGCCTGGCCCATCGAAGTCCTCATCAGACTCCTCTGCAGTAGAACTAGTGAGTGACCTCGCCCTCCGGCGAGCTGGCACCTGTGGTTTCCGTTCCCTCCGCCCCGGCTCCTGTGCACTTGTGCTCGGTGTCTCACCACATGCAGACCCCTCCTCTAACCTAACCTCTAAAGGACGCGCAGTGTCAGTCTCTGAGCTGGTGGAAGCAAGTGTCAGATCGAGTGACTGTGTAGCTTCAGTGTCCCCCTCCCCCTCCCCCTCCCCCTCCTCGGACAGTGCCACCACATGTTCTTGGGTATCTGCAATGACAAAGGGAAACAGGTTGAGTTGTGGAGTGGGGAGAGGAGCAAGTTAGAGTGTGTGTTGACAGCATCTGCAGCACGTGAGTTAGAAAAGATTATGGGAGGAGGGAGATGTGGGAAATGAGAAGGAGCATTAGATATGCAGAGACCCCCTTCATCAGGACCTCCAGCGCAGCATGTTGTGATGGCTGCAGCAACAGCCCATCCAATGATCTGAAGCACAGCCTCCTCTAGTGGGGTGAGGACGTGTAACTGTCCCCGTCCACCCTCAGGTCCCTCCTGCTGCCGGCTGTTATGCGCCACCTTCTCCTGCAAGACAGAGGACAGTGTGTCAATGAGTGTCCTGCAAGGTGTATGGGTGGTGTGCCTGTTGTGGTCGAATAGCTACCAGTTTGTGTGACCTGTGAGTGGTGGTTGTATGGCCTGCAAGTGTGGTACTATGTGCGGGTGGGATGCAGCATGCCGAGTGCAGCGTTGTGTGTGGATGGGCAGTGTTTGTTGGGTGGGTGGGTGATGGGGAGTGTGATTGTGGAGCAGTGGTGCAGTTGGTAGGATGAGCCACTTGACACTTGCATTCACTCACCTTGACAACTCATGTCAAATCATTGAACTTCTTTCGGCACTGCACCCACGTGCGTGGTGCCATGGTCCCGGCATTGACTTCCTGTGCCACAGCCTGCCATTGCCTGTGGAGCTGTAGTCTGGAGGGTCTCCTGCCACCCTGCGGGTACATGTTGGCCCTCCTTTCATCCACCCCTTCCACCAGGGCATCCAGTGCATCATCGGAGAAGCGTGGAGCCCTCTCTCGTGCCGGTTCTGCTATCCACCTATTAAGAGGTGCAGGCTGCTGATGATGTGCGCTGTGCACGCCCCATTTCCAACTTCCTCATTCTCCGTGCAGCCTCTCAGCAGCACAGGTAGCGCTGGCTGCACGGAGATATGGTGGTAAGTAGCAGGCAGCACGAAGTTCAGGTGCTGCCTGCGTAGGGGCCATCGGGCGCGGGGTATTAGCGCATCACGCTATCCCCGCCTGAAAACGGCCCTTATCAAATTTTTCCTCCTTTATTTTTAACCTGCCTTTAATTCCTTTTGTGATCATCTTGAATTTATGCCCTCTCATTACCATCTTAGCAACCAGTGGAAACAATTTATCATTATTTATCTGGACATAGCCCTTCATAATCTGGAAGACCTTTATCAAGTCACCGTTTAACTTATCACCCTGGTAACATTCTCGTGAATATGTGATGCACATTTTCTAATGCTTTTAAATCCTTCATAAAATGGGATTCCAAAAACTATACACAATATTCCAACTGCTGCTTAAGGTCTTGTACAGTTCAACATGACCTTGTTGCTTTTGTATTCTCTGTATACCAAACCAAGGATTCCATTTGTCTGTTTTTATGGTTTTTGTTTTTGAAGAGGGGTGTCACATTTGTCAACCTCTAGGCCTTGGATACAATATTCTTTCCCATGGAATTGTGGAAAATTAGCCTGAGCCTCTAGTATTTCTTCCCTGGTTTCCTTCAGGATCGTCAAGTATAAATCATTAGGTCCTCATGATTTGTCAGTCAGAAAGCAAGCTCACTTTGCTTTGCAGTCTGTATAAAGCATCCACTTTGAATTATGCAACTCAAATCTGATATTATTGTTTTTAAATTCCATCACACTTTGTGTTTGGTGGGTTACAGAGTGTCCCAGGATGATGCTCCTCTGGGGATGTGGTGAATACCAGTTGGTGAGAAGGCAGCTGGGAGAAGGCTCAATGAGTTAACTATCAAGGTACATGTCCAGCCCATTTTTTTTTTACATTTCTTTCACTACTTCAGAAAGCTCTAGACAGCCTTAAGAATGCTTCCAAAATAAATTGTTGGACGAGCTGCCTCACTCATGCCACAGGTTAAGACAGAACTCAGGTTTGCCGTTTCATTTGATTTTGCAAGATTTTAAAGAGAGGACGATTTAAAAAAATAATTTACCTACAATCTCTCCTAAAAGTCCAATGATCACAAAGTTGTTCTTGCATTTTTTTTTTGGTGAGCTGTAGGTATAAAATGCACATATTTGTAAAACCTAAGAAGATAGTTGGAATAGCATGGCATAAATCACCAATCCATAACTGGACTTAACCGCTATTGCACACTTATAGAAATTGGGAGGTGGGGAAGGAACAAAAAACATAATCTCAGGAGCAGGTGCATAAATAGAAAGCAAAGTACTGTTAGACAGAGATAACTCTAGTTGAAATGCATGCTTAGTGCACAGCATTAATATAAAGTTATGATGGCATCACCTACCTTGGCAGACTTGCAGCATTGCAGTCAGGTCCACTGAATTGTGCAGTGGGAACTAATATTTGTTGTCACCTCCTGCATGGCACTTGAGCCACTTGCCTGAAGAATCGTTGACCATTTGTCAAAGAGGGCCTCTCTCATGATCATGTCCTCCAGTATCTATTGCTCCTTCATAAAATTGAGGTACTGTGTTGCTGGAATGACTAGATGTAATTTTTTGTACATCAATGATTAAAAAGCAATGTCCCTTTAAATACAATTTCCTGCCCACTAATGAATAATCCCAATAACTAGGATTTTGTCCAAACAATTAAAATTATCCTAATAACTGCTGATCCCAGAAACAGAGGAGGGGGTTAACACACTAACTGTTGGGGCACCTGGTGGTGACTAACAACTCGACTTAGATACAAACTGAGGCTCGAGATGAAAATCAGAACTTTTGTTGCACTGTACGATGCACATGAATCTGTTCCCTACTTACTGTCTATTCCAAAAGGCATAGAGTTTCAGAATTCACTCTGTTGACATATTATTGAGACAATTTGTGGAAGGTGGAATTCTAAATAATTTTTACAAAGAAATTTAAGGTGTAATATACGGTAGAAATTATGAAGAACACTGATCCTTGCAGACCAGCCAGGGTGAAGAGCAGCACTGTTTTTCAGAGAAACAATTTCATACATAGGTCAATGGTTTGGAAATGGCTACATAAGTTTAAATAAGACGAGGAATAGATGTTAAGGCAAAAGTAAAGATTGTGGGAATTTCCAAACTCTCAAGAAGTTAGCTCTATATTTGAATGACTCCCACAAACAGATAGACTGCTTGCTGAATGGGAGGAACAGAACCAGTGAAATCAGTCCAAGACTAAGCCTTGGTACTACAGGAAAGGGGGAAGGGAATGGCAAGTCACATATCTGATACAAAACATCTCAAAAAGGTATAGTCCCTGATATTTTGCCCCACTGACAAATCTGACTTTCTTGTTATATGTGGAGGATAATAAAGGAAGATGAGCAAGCCATTTCAGGTTGTCCCACCATTTCCATATAGATCTATGGTCTGAGCATGGGGACTATTTTATAGCTCTCTATCATTATTGCCAAACGTTTATCCCTCTACGCTAATAAATCTGTCCAATTCCTTTTTGAATACGATAACAGTCAGTATTCATTGTATTTTCTTTTGTTTGTTAACATCTCAAAGTATGAAGTTACTTAAGTTGTGCTTAGTATATAGTTTCATAAATGTATAATCATGCCCTTGGCTTTCTTGTGCTTTTACACAAGAACTTCTCTGCATTATTAATGATTTTTTAAAAAATACTTGACTCATGTTTTTCCCATCTTCAAAAGTCCTTTTTTTCTTCCAGACAAGGATCAAAACCAAGCCTCTCTGTTGAAAACCTGGAACAACCTGTTCTGGTTCTTCCAGACCTTTTCTGGTACCCCATGCACTTTTCTAAGGATGGTGGCCATAATTCAGAACTAATGGCTTTAGAAATGTAAGAGTGTCACTTTAATGGACTTGTACGCGTTAAGCCATCCCTCTATTAAGCAGGGTTCCACTGTAATTAAAGCGTTATTTTATTTGAGAAAAAATTGCATTTATGCAACCAGTTATGTTCAAGAACATTTTTATTGAAAAATAAAACAGACAAGAATTTGATAGACAAAAATCACAAAAGGCATTGTTTCAAACTTATATAAAGTCAGAAAACATACAGGCAACATGATTTTTTGGTAAACAAAATAAAAATACAAAACTTAGTTGCGACTAAATTAATCTTGCATTCAAAATACAAAATTTACATGAAATAAGTTCAATTAATTCTCCCCCCACCCCAACCACAACACCCAGGTTTGACCTCATCACCAATGAAGTGCTTGGCATATGATTATTCCCATATGAAAATACTTGACTCATGTTTTTCCCATCTTCAAAAGTAAAGCAGCCCAACACCACTATATTCACCTAACAGATCACAGCACTTTATTTTTCAATCAGTTCAGTTGTTTCTGTAGGACTTGGCAACTCACAAAGTGAAGCCAAATGAAATAATTTGCCTATTGAAAAGATTTTACATATAACTAAATAAATAGATTGCAATTTGCAATACTAGTGTTGTTCAGTTATTTGTCGGAATACCTGTAACAGAATTTTTATCTTTTCACTGAACTGTATAAACAGACCTTTTTTAAAAAAAAGAAATGGATAATTTTTTTGCCCAACTCCATTATACCCGTTGATGTAAACAGATGCAACAAAAGAAATGAGTTACAGAAGGCAAAAGTCATTACCAGAAAAGCTCTGTCAAACAATGGATTCTTTTGCCATCAATGCTGCCTTTTTTTTAATGCTAGCATGTGTGGCTTGGCCAGAGACAGACTGGATCTAAACTAGCAGGTATTTGTATATTCTAAACCAACAGATCTGTGAGAGTTAATAAAAATCCCACCCTTACGATTGTACCAGCTGTAGTTAGATTTTTTTAAAAAGTATTTGGTTACTCGAGGCAATTATTTGCTATTTGATGCGTAAGAATTAATGTAATGTCCTGGGACCAGATATTGAATTTACAATCTCTCTATGTTTAATTATGGCTGTAACTACAATGGCTAACACAAAAATATGGAGTCCAGGAAGTCGCATTTAATAACAGCGTAAGAAAACTTTAAACATTGAATTACATGGTCCAGTGTAAATTCAGAAATGTAGTGAACAATCTGGAGGATAATAGCAGACTTCAAGAGGACATAGACAGACTGGTGAAATGGGCAGACTCATGGTAGATGAAATTTAACGCAGAGAAAAGTGTGAAGTGATGCATTTTAGTAGGATGAGTGGAAATATAAACTAAATGGTACAATTTTAAAGGGGATGCAGGAACAGAGGGACACAAATCTTTGAAGGTGGCAGGACAAGTTGAGAAGGCTGTTAAAAAAGCATATGGGATCCTGGGCTTTATTAATAGAGGCGTAGAGTACAAAAGCAAAGGAGTTATGCTAAACCTTTATAAAATACCGGCTAGGCCTCAGCTGGAGTATTGTGTTCAATTCTGGACACCACACTTTAAGAAGGATGTCACGGCCTTAGAGAGGGTGCAGAAGAGATTTACTAGAATGGTATCAGGGATGAGGGACTTCAGTTATGTGGAGAGATTGGAGAAGCTGGGGTTGTTCTCCTTAGAACAGAGAAGGTTAAGGGGAGATTTGATAGAGGTGTTCAAACTCAAATAGTTTTCAGAGTAAATAAGGAGAAACTGTTTCCAGTGGCAGAAGGGTCGGTAACCAGAGGACACGGATTTAACGTCATTAACAAAAGAGCCAGAGGCGACATGAGGAAACATTTTTTTACACAGCGAGTTGTAATGATCTGGAATGCGCTGCCTGAAAGGGTGGTGGAAGCAGATTCAATAGTAACTTTCAAAAGGAAATTGGATAAAGACTTGAAGGGAAAAAAATTACAGGGCTATGGGGAAAGAGCCGGGGAATGGGACTAATTAGATAGCTCTTTCTAAGAGCCGGCACAGGCATGATGGGCCGAATGGCCTCCTCATGTGCTGTACCTACTATGATTCTATGAATTATCTATAAATAAGCACAAGTCACAAAAACTCTTAACAATGTCATCAAGATAAATTTAGGAATTGTTAAATACAGTTTCAGTATCACTTTATTTTTTTAAATGTCATCTCCAAATATTTTCCTACGAAGATATACTTTCTCCATACCACCTTATCATTGGAAAATCATTGCCAGCACTTGCATACCATTATATAAAAGTTTTTGATCTAGCCATATTTTCCAGTGCAATTTAATCAGGATTATTTGAGCAGTCCTAGAAATACAAGTACTCTGAATTAGGGAAGATGATGATTATGAAAAGGCATTTTATATTACTGGATATAGCTTTTTCCACTTGGTAGCAAAAAATACTATTTCCAATTTGAATTCTTCCAGGAGGGCAACCAAGCTTTGGCAGCACTGAAAAAATATCAATTGAAGCAATATGTTAATATCTGTGCCAACGACAAGGATAGCAGTCTGAAAACAAAATTAAAAGTTAAAAGATTTGTTTGGTCCTGCCTGGTATCAAAATCCTCAAAAACTGACAGCTGAAATGTAGTGGACCAGAAACAGTAGAAGAGAGACTGCTTAAGGTAATTCTTCACCACCTGTTCGTCAATCACACAACCAAGCAAACATATTTAAGATAATGCAATATACAAAATTCAAATAAAAAAAACTGGAATTGCTGAAAATCAAAAACAGTCAGCAGCTGTAGAAAGAACAGAGCTGCTGCCTGACCATTAACGCTCAGCAAATATGGAAAAAGGCATTGCCAGTGTGATGGTTAGCTATAAAAGTGGAATTTTGGACTCAGTTTAATTTCTTGTCTCAAGTGGGTCATAAGGTGCGGTGGTTGGTTGGTGGGGCGGGGGGGGGGGGGGAGTCAAGACTGGTAGGGAAGAGATCCAATTTTGCACTGTTAAAGGACACGCCATAGGAGTTTGACAAAGGAGCGACATTAGTCTGTGGCGTATCAAACATTAGTCTGTGGAGACTGAGGAGAAAAAAGAAAAAACTGCAATGTACCTTTTAAGTTGCAATGTTGTGAGCTCACAATATCCTGCCCCATACTTAAGAATGGTTAATATTGCATTTTGAATTTCAATTTTTTAACCCTCCTTTGGTGGGAAAGGATTTTTCAATGCCAGTCAACTGCAAAAATAGAAAACGCAAGCTGAATGGGTTAAGGAAGTAGAATGCCCGAGGATTATTTCCTCTAGTTGAATGCATTGTTGAATCTAATTTTTTTTGGCAAAAAATGTGCCATTTTACCTTATTGCATTCCATATGCAATCTCTTGATAAGAACTTGTCAAGAATACAACTTGCAACCAAGCTCAGATTATACAGCTGCCTTATTATCTCAGTCTTGACATATGGAAAGATACATGAGCTCCTACAGTTTGTGACCAATCAAGCCATTCAACCAATGGTGTCTCCAACGAATACTTGGAGTCCGCTAGTACAACTATGTCAGGAATAAGGGTATTTGTAGACGCCCAGCACAACCCACTGTCTCCGAAACCATCAATCTTCGACGACTGCAACTATTTAGGCATATCGCCTGGTCAGGTGAGAACTTTGATGTGAAGGCAGTTCTGCAGGCATCGCAATCAAGGTTCCCTCCAAATTGACGCAGTCCTTGAGTCCAACCAACAAACACTTGGACCCATGCAGTCACGTGAATCACACTCCATAGCTCGGCAGGGACAGGATAGGAGTTCTCGTTACAAACAAGGTGGCAGATATCAGTGCTGGGGAATGGAATGCTTTTCTACTTTTGCCATCTAGTGTCAGCATGATGCAGTTCAAGGTCAGGTACAGCACAGTACAGTTGTTTGGTCTGCTGAACCCCGTCTCCTCCATGCCACAGGCCTGTGGCGGTTTGACACCTGCCACCAGACCTACTCCCAACTCATCTTTTCTTTAACAATTCAGGTAACAGGAAGATGTAATCATTGATGAGCATAGGCACTGTTTCTAATTTGTATCTTATGATAACTGTTGGATTTCACAAGTTGTGCCTCCCTCAAATGGTTTAACGCTTTCCTTGCTGAACACCATACGTAAATTTAGTGTGTTTTTGTGTTTGTATGTTGTTTTTCTTTGGGGCGTCCTGAGGTCATGAAAGTTGCTGTAGAGAAATGCAAGTTTGTTTGTTCAACAATATTTATCTTAACTTTTTTTTTGCTTAGGGCAGAAAAGTCAGGAGAGACATCGATATGAATGCTGAGATGATGCATTTCAATGCAATTTAGATTATTGCTAACGTAATTTACAAGAATCTAATAAAACACCGGCTTATTTGTAATGACTTCAGACGTTAATGCGTAGCTATATTTTAGTAATGTCAACAGTATTGCACTTTGAATGGTTTTAATCATGTTTTCTATGTAGACTGAACTGACTTGCACGCAAAGACATAGTAAGACTATCCCTGCCGAGCTCTGGAGTGTGATTCACTTGATGCAGACCTTCCTAATTAAGACTCCCAGCAACAAATGCCAATGTTGTCTCTTTCAGCTCTATCAGTCAGGTTTTTACTGTTATTCTAAAGTTTATTTTTAAATAAGAATTCAAATGGCCTATACTGTTCCGAATACATTTAGTTTATTGTTTGTAAGTGTTAGATCAGTATTATTGCACCAGCCTGCATCATACAAACCACGCTGGTTATGATCTACATTTTAGTACAATCTTTATGATTTGTATAATTTTCTGCTTTGCACAAGCAAAAAGCCAACCCAAAATCCCCCCCAGTAAACCTCTATTGTTACTGTATGGACAACTCATAACTTCAGCACTTCAGGTGGAAATGAAGGTCAAACCATAACTAGTTGTTCCCTGAACAAAAGTAAAACTTCCACAAAAGAACACGTAACATTTACATTCTAAAAAAAATCACTTGGTACGTATAGGAAAAAGCTGTATCATTATTAAAACCAAACAAGAAGCTTTACAACTGACATGCTGTAAAACTTTGTTTTCTTTCACCCCATCACTATTAATGACTACCTATTTTTGACAAAATGCACCATATCTGAGTAAAATAGGGAACTCTACAGACATCATTTTATAATTGGCAAAACCAATTGTTGGTACAAACTACACGCTGCTCAACTTTAACAAATAATAAACTTATTTAGAAACAGAGTCAGACTGTGCTACTTTCCCTGTACATTTGATTATGTAAGTCACGGCCAATTTGTCAGAACATGATATGCCGATGATGGTGCATTAAATCATATGTACAAAGTCTGTTTATTCAAATAGTTAATTGGGTATATTTTATAACAGTTAAAATATTAAAGGGCTGTTAGCAGAAATTAAAATTCCAGAAAAGTGCCATACTGGCTGGCTTTAAAGTCTGCATTACAACAAATGCTACCTTCTGTAACATGAAATTTGTAATCGGGCTTTGCTTATTGGTGCTAGTTTTTTTTGAGCAAGAGATGCAATTCGTGATGCAACAACACAATCATATTACTGAATGAGTCACACTGCTCCTGGTAGATTGTCTTGCAAAGCAAACTCCTCTGATGGCTCAGGCAAGTAAATGTGAAACCAAACTCCCATTGAGCCATGCAGACCAGAAGGTTCGCGAGTTTGGTGCCCGATGTATACTGAATTAGCAGTTGGTAATTGCAATTGGTATCAGTGCCACAGGACTAAGTAGGTGGGGGAAATCATTCATTCCCGCTGGAAAGTACATGCATGAGGAAAGGATCAGACTCAGTAGTGATGCTCTCCATAGCGAATAGCTTTGTCGGCACTCACTGTCTAGGTTTCCACATGAAGGCTGGTCATTTGGATGAGGTTGGGCAGTGTTGCTGCTACCTATAAACTTGTACTCCACCATACATCAGCACCTTCACAAGGGGAAAGGAGAAAACTGGGAAAAACATGGTCTTCTGAGGTATTAAATCAAACACTAATGCTACTTCAACTTAAAAGGTATAAAGCAGAGATTTAATAAAGTATTGTACTGAGAATTACCAAGCACACAAAAGACATAGAGCAGAGTTCTTACAATTATCCTGACATGCTCTTTAACTGTCAATAATGCAATCCTATTTGTTTACCACTTATTTGACAGGTTTTGGTATTTCTTATGGATTCACTCAAGAGTTTTCTGATTGGGGGGCGGGTGAGAATTTACTTCTGCAGTGTATAAAACTGTGTAAACAGTGTGCACTACGTGTTAGGATATCCCCTAACCAAAAAGGGAGAGTATACACAGACTTACTACAAATCTCGCAATAAATTTTAAAAACACAAACGGTCACTACAGAAAGATCAGCATTAATCGATAGCCTAAAAATCAGGACACAACAAAGTTATTGTAACAAATTACTGCAGGTTATTTAAAAAAAAATCACAATTTCATTTATCATTCAAGCTTATCCCAACAGTTAAATAGCATCTTTGGTTCCTGAACTGATCAGATCAAGCCAAATGCACTGTCACGATAAAAATCATTAAATTATAGGCACTTGATAAAAAATTTTCATTTTGATTTGCTACCCTGTAAACTGCTTCCCCCGGGACTGGCCATTTTTATTTTACTGCACTTAAATAAACGTCATTAATCATACTGCTCCATGCAATCTGGTGCATCTGACACTCCATAATCCTCTCCAACTGAGAATTTCCATATTCCTAGCATAGAATCAATTTTTTCCTCATTTCCATAAAAAAATGTTCTTGTAGCACTCCGGAGTAACAAATAGTAGTTAACCCCATCAGCCACGTTCGATACAAAAGTTAAATATTTGTATAAATAAACTGCAGAAACTGAATATACAAAAACATTTTTTCAAAAATCAATCGCTAAAGGAAAGCTCACATGTAAAATATTTTAAAACCAGAACGTAATTCTTTCAAAGACCCCCGAACAATTCATCTTTTGCATCTTTCTTTGTACTAAAATATAACATTACAAAGACTGACGTCTTTTTACTGACCTGCATGGGCTGAATCTTTTCCCAGCAGTGTACATTTGCATCTGCTTTATCCAAAAGAATTTGTCAACAACAAAAATAAGAATGGATCACAAATTCATAATTATAAATCAGGCGCTACAATATTGCTACCACCTTTCACAAACTAAACTCTTCAGACATGCTTATTTGAAGGAGTCTCCAGAAAAAATGAAGAATAATCCGTGTAGTATTTTTGACCAAAATGGTCATCCCATTAACTGATACAAATCAGGCTCAAATTGACTGGAACAGTCCCATTAAATAAAGAAAATCTCCACATTTCTGAATAGTAAATGCCTCATATCGATAATTAATTGTTTATGAATGTTTCTAAGACAACGGTAGTATTTTCAAAGGGTTGTACCGAATACTCTTTCGTGACCATGAAACACAGACTGTATTGGCCATTAACAGAGAATAGATTTTGTTAGGCATATTGCTCGGAACACATCACTGTTGCTAGGAGAAGAAGTGTCAAATTTCAAATTGAACATGGGGAGGGGCCTATTATTGGGAATGCTGCTAGTATTTCGACACAGGAGGACTCGTCTTTTCAGCTTCTATCTGTTAAACGTGATTGGTGAGGTGGTAGGAGACTCGCAGCGGTTGCCTCTGCCTGAATGGAATGAACCACAGGATCTTCCAGCTAGTGCCAAACACTTCTGAGAAGGTCTTCTGCCATGGCTTGCTGGGCTTCAATCTACAGATAACAGCATTAGTAAGAGGCAGCACTCCCTTTGAGCATTGCAGTCAGATAAGAACAACAGCTTGACTGATGTAGCACTGTTGGCTCATCATGACTCATTAAGTGTTTGAAACTAAATCCCTGTATAGCACTAGACACGCGGAAGTCAACGGCAGTCTTCAGTTTCTTTTATTTGAAACATTGAAATTGAAAGCAGTATATTTTCTAATTAGTCTATAAAAAATTACACAGTAGTTAAATTTGCATATTTCAAAATGCTGGCTTTTTAATATTCTTGATTTCTGGGGATATGTTAAGTTTGTGGACAGTGCAGAATCACCCACCAACACAAATTATAATAGCAATTTTTTCAGTTCTAAAAGAGGTGCTACCATCAAATCTTCATTTTGTAAATTAAGCTTTCTGACCTGGTAGTCCACAAATGATTTCAGTAGTAAATTGGCTAAGGGACAGAAAGCAGAGAGTAGTGGTGAATGGTTGCTTTTCAGACTGGAGGGAAATATACAGTGGTATTTCCCAGGGGTCAGTATTAGGACCACTGCTTTTTTTGATATATATTAATGATCTGGACTTGAGTATAGAGGGTATAATTTCAAAGTTTGCAGATATCACGAAGCTCGGAAATGCAGTAAATAATGTGGAGGATAGTAACAGACTTCAGGAGGACACAGACAGACTGGTGAAATGTGCAGACACATGGCAGATGCAATTTAATGCAAAGTAGTGTGAGGCAGTACTCTCCTCATTCTTCCTACCAGTGAAGAATAAGGAGTGTACTACTTCACTCTACTTTGCATTAAATTTCATCTGCCATGTGTCTGCACAAAGTAGTACCGCTGGTCGGAAGAATGAGGAGAGGCAATATAAACTAAATGGTACAATTTTAAAGGGGGTGCAGGAACAGGGAGACCTGGGTAAGTATGTACACAAATCTTTGAAGGTGGCAGGACAAGTTGAGAAGGCTGTTAAAAAAGCATATGGGATCCTGGGCTATTAATAGAGGCATAGAGTACAAAAGCAAGGAAGTTATGCTAAACCTTTATAAATAACTGGGTTAGCTGGAGTATTGTGTTCAATTCTGGGCACCACACTTTAGGAAGGATGTGAAGGCCTTAGAGAGGGTGCAGAAGAGATTTACTAGAATGGTGCCAGGGATGAGGGACTTCAGTTATGTGGAGAGACTGAAGAAGCTGGGATTGTTCTCCTTAGAACAGAGAAGGTTAAGGGGAGATTTGATAGAGGTGTTCGAAATTAAGAATAAATAAGGAGAAACTGTTTCCAGTGGCAGAAGGGTCAGTAGCCAGAGGATACAGAATTAAAGTGATCGGCAAATGAGCTAGAGGCGACATGAGGAAACATTTTTTTTACACAGCGAGTTGTAATGATCTGGAATGCACTGCCTGAAAGGGTGCTGGAAGCAGATTCAATAGTAACTTTCAAAAGGGAATTGGATAAATACTAGAAGGGGAAAAAATTACAGGGCTATGGGGAAAGAGCAGAGGAATGGGACTAATTGGATAGCTCTTTCAAAGAGCCGGCACAGGCACAATGGGCCGAATGGCCTCCTCCTGTGCTGTACCTACTATGATACTATAATTATGTAGAGTATTTTGTTTATTCCCTGGTGCAGTCTACTCCTGATTAATTTGAAGTTGATTTTGCGCTTATAAACCTTGAATTAGGGAAATTGGGGAAAGGCCAACTTTACTAAGCTGAGAGGTGATTTAGTAAAAGTGGACTGGAAACAGCTATTTGAAGCTAAATCAGTGTCAGAACTGTGGGAGGCATTCAAGGGGGAGATTCAAGGGGTTCAGAATAAACATATTCCCAAAATGTAAAAAGGGTGGGGCTGCCAAATCCAGAGCCCCCTGGATGACAAGGAGCATTCAGGGTAAGATAAGGCAAAAAAGGGAAGCTTATGTCAGACACCAAGAGCTCAATACTGCAGAAAGCCTAGAGGAGTATAGAAAGTACAGGGGTGAAATTAAAAAGGAAATTAGGAAAGCAAAGAGAAGGCATGAAAAAATACTGGGAGGTAAAATTAAGGAAAACCCCAAAATGTTTTATAAATACATAAAGAGCAAGAGGATAACTAAGGAAAGAGTAGGGCCTATTGGAGACCAAAAAGGTAAACTATGTGTGGAGGTGGAAGATGTGGGTATGGTTCTTAATGAATACTTTGCATCTGTCTTCACAAAAGAGGGGGACGATGCAGAGATTGTGGTTAAGGAGGAGGAGTGTGAAATATTGGATGGGATAAACATAGTGAGAGAGGAAGTATTAAGGGGTTTAGCATCTTTGAAAGTAGATAAATCGCCAGGCCCGGATGAAATGTATCCCAGGCTATTAAAAGAAGCAAGGGAGGAAATAGCAGAGGCTCTGACCATCATTTTCCAATCCTCCCTGGCTACAGGCGTGGTACCAGAGGATTGGAGAACTGCTAACGTTGTACCATTGTTCACAAAGGGAGAAAAGGATAGACCGAGTAATTACAGGCCAGTCAGTCTAACCTCGGTGGTGGGCAAATTATTGGAATCAATTCTGAGGGACAGGATAAACCGTCATTTAGAATGGCACGGGTTAATCAAGGACAGTCAGCACGGATTTGTTAAGTGAAGGTTGTGTCTACAACTTGATTGAATTTTTTGAGGAGGTAACAAGGAGGGTCAATGAGGGTAACGCGTTTGATGTAGTCTACATGGATTTTAGCAAGGCTTTCGACAAGGTCCCACATGGCAGATTGGTCAAAAAAGTAAAAGCCCATGGGATCCAAGGGAAAGTGGCAAATTGGATCCAAAATTGGCTCAGTGGCAGGAAGCAAAGGTTAATGGTCGACGGGTGTTTTTGTGACTGGAAGGCTGTTTCCAGTGGGGTTCCGTAGGGCTCAGTACCAGGTCCCTTGCTTCTTGTGATATATATCAATGGTTTAGACTTAAATGTAGGGGGCATGATTAAGAAGTTTGCAGATGATACAAAAATTGGCCGTGTGGTTGATAGTAAGGAGGAAAGCTGTAGACTGCAGGAAGATATCAATGGACTGGTCAGATGGGCAGAAAAGTGGCAAATGGAATTCAATCTGGAGAAGTGTGAGGTAATGCATTTAGGAGGTCAAACAAGGCAAGGGAATACACAATAAATGGTAGGATACTGGAGAGGTGTAGAGGAAGTGAGGGACCTTGGAGTGCATGTCCACAGATCCCTGAAGGTAGCAGGTCAGGTAGATAAGATGGTTAAGAAGGCATAAGGGATACTTTCCTTTATTAGTCGAGTCAAAGAATATAAGAGCAGGGAGGTTATGCTAGAACTGTATAAAACACTAGTTAGGCCACAGCTCGAGTACTGCGTATCGTTCTGGTCACCACATTACAGGAAAGATGTGATTGCACTAGAGAGGGTACAGAGGAGATTTACGAAGATGTTGCCAGGACTGAAAAATCTTAGCTATGAGGAAAGATTGGATAGGCTGGGGTTGTTTTCATTGGAATAAAGGAGACTGAAGGGTGATTTAATTGAGGTGTATAAAATTATGAGGGGCCTAGATAGAGTGGATAGGAAGAACCTATTTCCCTTAGCGGAGGGGTCAATAACCAGGGGGCATAGATTTAAAGTAATTGGTAGAAGGATTAGAGGGGAAATGAAGACATTTTTTTTCACCCAGAGGGTGGTGGGGGTCTGGAGCGCTCTACCTGAAAGGGTGGCAGAGGCAGAAACCCTCATCACATTTAAAAAGTACCTGGATATGCACCTGAAGTGCCGTAACCTACAAGGCTACGGACCAAGTGCTGGAAAGTGGGATTAAGCTGGGTAACTCTTTATTGACCAGCACAGATACAATCGGTCAAATGGCCTCCTGTGCCATAAATTTTCTATGTTTCTAATTATGCAAAAATGTTAATTGAAAGTTGTTTAATTTTAACGGTTTGATAATTCAATTTTCAGCACCAAATGACCAATTATCCAAAAATGGGATTTAAACAAAGTAATTAACACAGTAAAGTGGTAATTTGGTGCTGAAAAGTGAATTATCAAATCATCTGAATTAAACGACGTGAAATTAGGCGTACACTGTAATCTACCACCAGAAAAAAACACACATAATAAACAGGAGCTGAAAGTATATTGTTTGCTGGTATGCTGCCTACCTTGAGATCTTGGCCCCGATATTAGTGGGGAGGTGGGATGGCAGCAGGGGGGGGGGGGGTGGGGGGTGGGGGGGCGATTGGGCACTTGGGTAACCTGCCCAATAAAAACTGTTTGTTTCCCATGCGATCGTGGGTCAATTGGAGCCACTTTTAACGTGGCTTTCGGGTTTGCTGTCGGAAAGCTGCGCAACGGGCGGACTGCGCACCCGCATCACAGGCTGTCAGCGGAGGAGCTCTATTTAAAGGGGCAGTCCTCCAATGGCTGCTCCTGGAACAAACACCCTAAATTATAGAATGGAGCAGCAGAGGGGAAAGGCTGCTTCTAGATTTAGTGATGCCTCACTCCAGGTGCCGCTGGATGGGGTGAGGAGGAGGAGGGATCTGTTTTACCCGGCGGACGGGAGAAAGTGGCCTGCCTCTGCCACCGAGAAGGCCTGGCTCGAGGTGGCAGAGGAGGTCACCAGCAGCAGCAACATCTCCCGCACTTGGATCCAGTGCAGGAAGCGCTTCAATGACCTAACTAGGTCAGCCAAAGTGAGTACACTTACTCATTCTCCTACACTCCGTCTTCCAAATCACTGCCCCCACCCCCCCAACTCATTCTGCACTGCCAACACTACTCCATCACATCACTCCTCACACCCACTCAAAGCTCATCCTCAAATCACCTGCACTTCCTCACCTCCCCTGACTCACCCCACCACTGTCACTCAACCCAATCCTCATACAATGTCATGGCTCTGTCTCATATTCACCCTCTGATGCATCTCTTTCACGGTCAGCCTCACCCAAACCAAATGCATTAATTGGTTGGCCACATCACCATCACTCACTCATGCGCCTGTACTTTCTCCCCTTACAGGAGAAGAGAGCCCAGAATGCACGGGAGTGGGCGAGGACTGGAGGGGGGGCCGCATCAGATCATCATCCTCACAGACCTGGAGCAGGAGGCTCTGGAGCTTTTTTTTTTATTCGTTCACGGGATGTGGGCGTCGCTGGCGAGGCCGGCATTTATTGCCCATCCCTAATTGCCCTTGAGAAGGTGGTGGTGAGCCGCCTTCTTGAACCGCTGCAGTCCGTGTGGTGACGGTTCTCCCACAGTGCTGTTAGGAAGGGAGTTCCAGGATTTTGACCCAGCGACAATGAAGGAACGGCGATATATTTCCAAGTCGGGATGGTGTGTGACTTGGAGGGGAACGTGCAGGTGGTGTTGTTCCCATGCGCCTGCTGCTCTTGTCCTTCTAGGTGGTAGAGGTTGCGGGTTTGGGAGGTGCTGTCGAAGAAGCCTTGGTGAGTTGCTGCAGTGCATCCTGTGGATGGTACACACTGCAGCCACAGTGCGCCGGTGGTGAAGGGAGTGAATGTTTAGGGTAGTGGATGGGGTGCCAATCAAGCGGGCTGCTTTGTCCTGGATGGTGTCGAGCTTCTTGAGTGTTGTTGGAGCTGCACTCATCCAGGCAAGTGGAGAGTATTCCATCACACTCCTGACTTGTGCCTTGTAGATGGTGGAAAGGCTTTGGGGAGTCAGGAGGTGAGTCACTCGCCGCAGAATACCCAGCCTCTGACCTGCTCTCGTAGCCACACCCTCGAGTGCCTGTCCATCGGGGACGCCGAGACTGGCACCCGACAAACGTCTGGTGACAGGACTTTAACATTCATTGCCATCTTCAGCACCTCAGTATGCTCATCGCAACATGACACATGCTTAATATTGCCTTCTGTTCTCTTATAGGGCCTTCAGCGACCGCCGAGATGGCGGAGGGCGATGCACCTGAGGACCTGCGACCTCTGAGGGTGCACCATCACATCTGAGCGAGCCATCCACCAGCGCAGATACACACACCTTGGTGGGTCCCCATCTTCAGTTAGTTGGGGTCACACATGATGACTTACCACACATGTGAGCACGAGCAGACACTGGTGGCAGGGGCAGCTGTGGAGAGTCCGTGTCGGTGGGAGCACTCCTCTCCAGGCTCTGCTCAGCTGGATACAAATCCTGAACCCTGGGGGCCATTGTTTAACAGGAGAACGATCGAGGGACAGCAGCATATTTGCGAGGTGCTGGAACAGGTGCCACATGCACTCTCCACTATAGCGCAGAGGATGGAGGAGTCCAACTCCTGCATGAGTGAAATGGTGGCACAGGTACGGGAGGGAATCTCTGAGATAGTGTCACATGGGCGTGAACAACTCCCTGAGATACTGTCACAGGGACGTGAGGGTATCTCTGAAATAGTGTCACAGGGACGTGAGGGCATTTCTGACATACTGTCGCGGGTAGGTGTGGGAATGTCTGCGATGGAGGGAAGGCTAGCCTCCATTGAGCTTCAAGCACGGCTCACAAATGAGTCCATTCAGGCCCTGACAACGGCCGTTCGGACTCAGGGTGAACAACATTCTGCCGCCTTAAACAGGCAGACAGATACTCTGGCACTAGCCTTACAAGGCTTCACACATGTCCTCCAAACTGTTGTCCAGCAGAGTGGTAGGAGTGGTGTGGGCCTGGCCCAGGGGAGGACGATGGCTAAAGGGGACATGGAAGTGGGGACGCCACTCAAAGCGCTCGCACGTCTCACCCATTGCCCTCCCTCTCAACCAGTACCCGCAATGCTACCTCCTCTCCAGGTGGCCGAGTCTGCCCCTGCATAGGTGCAGATGGAGCAGTCTTTGGAGGGGCCCTCACAGGCTCCAAAACCCAGAGGGCGTAGGCCCAAAGCATCTAATCGGTCAGGGCACGAACAAGAGCAACCTGCCACTCCCTCTGCTGCAGCCACCGGGGAAGCACCACATAGAAGTAGTCGGAAGTGAAAGGCGAAGGTTTTGTAAGCACGAAGGGGATGCACAAGGGTGTTTGACAGATGCTCGTGTCTTTTATTTATATTTGCTTTCTGTTAAACTCACATTAAATATTATTATTGTCACCACTACTGCCACGTCTTGGCCATTCCTGACTGGCTTCTGTAATAAGGCCCTTTCATGAGGTTCACCATGAACACCCACACTTGATGCCACCCATTGGGTCACTCTACAGTGGGCGTATGTGTAGTTGCAGCACTGTTTTGTGCAGGGTGCGAGGTGGGGGGCTGTTGTGGCCGCTCCTCTGTCCAGGTGGTGAGGACTGGACTCTTCACACTGTCTGATGTTAGGAGAACCGTTCACTTATCAGTGACTCCCGAGCCTCACGAGCAGCCAGATGAGCCGCTGTTCTGCCCGTGGGTTGCTCCTGCTCCTCCTCCTCCTTTGCCTCCTCCTCCTCCTCCTCAATGTGGATGGAAGATGTGGATGGGGCCTCCTCCAGCGGTACCCCTCTCTGTTGTGCCATGTTGTGCAGGGCACAACACACGACTATAATGTGTCCCACTCTGTCTGGTGCGTATTGAAGCGCTCCCCCAGAACGATCAAGACACCTGAAGCGCATCTTGAACAGCCCTTTAGCATGCTCAATTGTAGACCTGGTAGCGATGTGGCTGTCGTTACATCGACGCTGTTGCTTGGTGATGGGGTTCCTCAGAGGCGTCATGAGCCAAGTGTGCAGGGGGTATCCCTTGTCCCCGAGGAGCCAGCCCTTGCGGGTGTTCTGTGCGTGGAAGAGGGGCGGGATGTTGGACTCCCGGAGGCAGCTGCCAGGGTATCTGGTGCACACGTGAAGGAATCTCTTGCGGTGGTCACAGATGAGCTGAGTGTTGATGGAGTGATAGCCCTTCCTGTTGATGAACAGTCCTGGCTCGTGTGGAGGTGCTCGTATTGCTATATGGGTGCAATCGATTACACCCTGCACCCATGGGAAGCCAGCCACAGAGTGGAATCCCACTGCCCTCTCCGTCTGGCTGAGGTCATCCATGGGGAAGTTGTCGTAGTGCGAGGCCCTGCAAAACAAGCCATCGGTGACCCACCCTACGCACTTGTGTGCAGACGACTGAGACACCATGGCAATGTCCCCGGTGGCACCCTGGAATGATCCGGAGGCGAAGAAATTGAGGGCAGTGGTGACTTTGACAGTGACAGGTAAGGAGATGCTGCTCGGCCCAGCCGGGAGCAGCTCAGCATGAAGGAGGCTGCAGATGACTGCGACTATCTGGCGACTGACTCTGAGCCTCCGTATGCACTGCTCCTCAGAGAGGTCCAGGAAGCTGAGCCTCGGTCTGTAGACCCTGTGGCGAGGGTAGTGCCTCCTGCGACGTTGCTCTCTCTGTTTTTGCCCTCTGTGCTCTTTTGCAGGTGCCTGTGGCGCAGCACTGTGTTGTGGAGCTCCACCTGGCGGAGGTGGACACCGTGCCTGGTGAGGCCGGGGATGTTGCTTGTCCTCGGATGAAGTGATGAATGCAGCCATGGCGCCCCCCATCCTGACGGTGTGAGTTTGAGGGGGTCCGCAAAGTTTGAACAGCAGAATTTTGGGTGGAAAGTGAGAATTTTGAATGAAAACACAAAGGTGTTGCAGCCAAAACTTTGTCTGAAGTGACAGAGTGCCCTGCTGCAATAAATGACGTTTTCTCCCTACCTGTCAAAAAATCCTTTGCATCTCCCATTGGCTGCTGGCTGAAACACGTCTGTTGCATAAGGGAGTGTTTCCCACAGCACGGGAATGTCGAGTCAATCAAGTAGTTCAAGTACTTCAACTATCGGAGAAACTATGCAAGTTATCATCCCGCCGGCTTTAATTGCCAATGGAATTCCGCATTCGGGAGGCGTGCGCGCGTCTGGATGCGTCACTGGGGAACCCGGAGGTCGGCGGGTTGGAGCCAGGCTCCGAACCCGCTCGGGATTTCAGCGACTTTCGGAGCCCCCCCCCCGGCCCCCAACACACCCGCTCCTTCACCCGAAAATCAAGCCCCTTGTGTCACTGAACTTTTTATTAGCTTTTCATCAATGTTACACCACCTCGTGGAAGAAGTGAAGAACAACTTATTTATTTTTGAAAAACTGGCACTGAATTTAAATTCTCTAAGTTCTGTTCATGTAAAGCAGTTCAGTTTCTTTTGTTCCGTTGAATTACCATGTAACTGCTAGTCATTTTTTTTACTTTATTGGGATTTACACTATTTTTGCACGCCTTCACTTTCCCTGTTAATTTTCCACCCCTGCATATCTTGCTGAAATAAACCTAACAATCCATCATGCTATTTAGACACGATAGTGATCAACTTCAATATTCTGATACTTCTCCCAATACTCTCCCATTTCCCCTAGTATAGAGAAAGAACAACTCCATTCAGCTCCCCTCGGTACTCACGTCTCATCAAGGCAACTTGACATTCTTTCTATAGTTGTCATATCCTGTTGGCAAAAAGATAGAAAGTACAACATTTATAAATTATATTCCACATGCAATCGTTTAGAATTATGATTTGGACATGTATAGTAAATAGAGAGACATGTACAATAAACAATTGACATGTATTTGAAAGAACCATGTTCTGAACATTCTACTTTCAAAGTGTTCAACCTCCAGTGTAAAGACATTCTGAGCAACTGAACTAAAATAAAAATCAGCTTGCAATTTCAAGTGATCAATCCATTCTGGGCTGTAGCAACAGGTATTAGGTTTATGAACGAGAACTATAGTGTCTCCCTGAGTTATTTCTAACACAAGCTTATCTGTCTTAATGCTGTTAATTCTGCTGGTCCCACTGTCTATTCTGCCATTTCTGTTTCATTACCACTCTTCCTACATCACCAGATTCTCAAGGAAACCATTTCCTAACAAAGATCTGAAACAGTGATTACAGACAAGTACTGTTAGGGCTCAATTTTAACATTGAAAAACGAGTGTGTTGAGGGCGGGGGGGGCATTGAAAATTGCCACTATTTCAGACCTGCCACCAACCCGCTGATTTCTGGTTTTCATCGGGGCGGGAAGCGGGGCAGGCGACCAACCCGTTCCCAGGAGGGCGGGTCGGGCCTTAAAACCTTTCAAGGAGGCTTCGGGCCTCCATTTTTCTGGACTTCCTGATTTCAACCCCGGGAGGCCAGGATTCCCAGGCCTTCTGTTTTATGCCTCGTGAAAGGACGTGAGAAAGCCCGAGACGAACAAAGGCACAGAAAGGCACAGCTTGTGGGCCCGGAGGAGCAGGAGTGCGTCCCCCAGGCCCAACAAGCCTACCGACACCGACCCCCCAACGATCGCGGAACCCCCTCCCTCCCCTCAGATCGTCTGACCCCTGACCCTAATCCTCCTCCCGACCCCGATCCTCCCCCCACTCCGATCCTCCGACCCCCGATCCTCCCCCTCAATGATCGCAGACCCCTGCGACGACCCCCGATCCCGACAACCATCCCCGTGACTGACCCTCAATCCCATGACTCACGACCCCCGTGCCAACCTATGCCCATCCATGCCCCGGTGCCCACCTACGCTCCCCCCCATCCATACAAACAAAGACTTATTTGAACACGTCCTCTCCCTGGCTGGTCTCCCATCCGACTGAGATCAGCCTGTCAATCAGGCCGGTCAGTCGGACGGGAAACCAACAAAAAAAAATAAAAGGCGTCCTTACGTCAATATCATAAGGATGTCGGGGAAACCCGTACTAATGGGTTTCCCGACCTCAATTTGACCCCCGCCCCCTTCCCGGCTCAGTTTTAAAATTGAGCCCTTAGTGTTAACATGAGTAAACTCAACGTGAAGACAAATCAGCAAGTATGTTGTGATGGTTCATAAGTTATTAAAAAAATGTCAAACTGGGCAGGATAAGGCGGTATTTTTTCTATCTTAAGTACCTTTGTTTACTTTTTGGACAGTAGTCATGTCTGTAACGTTAACAGCACTAAAATGCCTTGCAGGACCCACAATTTCCACTTTCACAGAATTGAGTGCACATCTAATGTGACAGAATGTCCGTCCATCACAAAGAAGCCGATCTTCTGCCCTCAGGGTTGTTAACACATCTTTGCCGAGCTTTCCGGCTTCTGTTCAGTTGGAATGGAGCCCGTGGCCTCTAAGCTGCCGGTTAAATTTTAATTTCTCCCTCTCGCCTGTGAATGAAGGCACGTGCTTTCTAGGTTTTAAAAATTAAATGCGCCTCTCTCCGCTACTATCGAAGTGTTGGACGTCAGGGACCAACCAGTGTCCCTGGTGTCCAGTATTGCAATGGCACAAATAGCACCGGATGGCCTATTTCTGGTGGAGAGGCGGGACACATCATTAACATATTTAAATCGGCTCCCACAGTGTAATTGAGAGCCTGATTTAAAATTCACTGCTGCTGCGTGGGATTCCCAGGGGTTGGAAAACCCGGCAGTGAAAGGGAGGCAGGAGCTGCCAGTTCCACAAGGTAAGTACCTTTTTCAGCACTCCTTGTGGGCCAGGAGGAGCAGGAGTGCTCCCTCCACACCACAAGGAAGCCTTCGACCTCCCCCCTCTGCCGATCGCAGCCTCTCTCTTCCGCCCACCCCCCCCCCACCGCAGCGATGGCCAATCTACCCCCCCCTCCCGATTGCCAGGGATCGTCCCCAGGGGTCCCCGGCTGCAGCATCCTGCTGCTGGTTTTCCCTCCTGGCCGCCTGCCAGGCTGTCAATTTGCCAGCTGCCTGGCGAGAAACAGATCAAAAAATGATAATGAATTCCTGCCGTTAAGTTCAGCCGGACCTCAACATCCCCGGCCTTGCCGGGTTCTTTGGCCGTTTTCGGCCTCCGCCGCATCTTCCCTGTAAATAGATTTTAACTGCCCCCACCTGGCAGATCCCGGGTGGGGGGGGCAGTTAAAATAACGGGAGTCACTTACCCCCTCTGATCCCACATCCTTCCCATTGTGTCCTCTTATTAACCTGCATTTTTGAGCAGGCGAGCAGGACACTGCAGGAAGGAAGCAGGTCCTGTTTTAAATATGCTGTTCGGTTCCACTGATGTCATCAGGAACTGATCTGCAATATTAACAGGAGGCCTGAGGCGGGCGGAGGGGGGCAGTGACAGCTCCCCTGTCAGGCAAAACCTGCTGGGAACTGGATCTTGGGCCGGAAGAGGCCCAGAAAGTAAGTTTTTCAGGTTTCCTTGTGGGCCAGGAGGGGCAGGAGTGCTCCTCCGGGCCTCACAAGAAGCCTTGGGCCTCCCTTGCACGGGCTCTCTCCTCCCCCGATTGCTGCAAGACCGCCCCCTCCTGATCATGGCCCCGACCCACTCGCATCCTCCTCCCCCCCCACTCAATTGCAGCCCCGACCTCTGAAACACTCTTCCCACCCCTCCCCCCCTCCCCCCCAACTCAATTGCAGCCCCCACTAACTGCCGGGGACCATCCCCCAGGGGTCCCCGGCCGCGGTCTTCTGCTGCTTGCTTGCGCTCCCACCCGCCGGCGAGGCTGTCGATTTTGCCGGCTGTCGATCGGGAGACTGCAGCAGATTATTTAAATGAGGTCACGCCACTACGATCAGCAGGGCCTCCACGTCCCCGGCCTTGCCAGGTTTTCCACACACTACCGGGCTGCCTCGCACCCTCCCCACTTCCCTGTTAATATCGGGGCCACTATTTCAGTTATTTGCTGGTCTGTTATTGACGAAATGCTGCCCCCTTGCAGCAAAGCTGGAATATTCCAACAAAGCCCCATCTCGAGATGAATGACTCATTAAACACTAATGTAGCAAATTAATGGACACAGATGCTGAACCCGCGGGGCCCATCGTGGAGAAGAAGAATGATTGAGGTACAGGAGCACCTTTGCAAGGTGTTGGAAAATGTGCCATGCACACTCTCCACAATAGCAGAGAGGATGGAGGAGTCCAACTCCAGCATTAATAGAGTGATGTCTTGGCTAAGTGCGAGAATATCTGCCATAAAGAGAGTGGCCACCTCCATTGAGCTTCAAGCACGGCTCACAGGTGAGTCTATGCACGGCATTAACGTGGCCGTGAAGACTTTGGAAGCCAGCCATGCCTGCCGCCTTAAACAGGATGACAGCTACCTTATCAGTGGCCTTTCAACCTGTCACTGATCTTCACTAAGCTGCTCTCCAGCAGAGTGGTGGGAGTGATGTGGCGCTGGCCCAGGAGAGGGATGATGGCAAAATGGTGACATTGAAATGGGAACTCCACGAAGAGCACTCCCACGTCTTGACCTTTGCCGCACCCCTCAACCAGTACCTGAAATAGTGCCTCCTCTCCCAATGGCCGAGTCAGCCCTTGCACAGGTGCCGCTGGAGCAGTCTTTGGCAGGGTCCTCACGGGCTCCAAAACCCAGAGGTCGCAAGCCAAAAGCATCTCAGCAGTCAGGGCAGGGATTGAGTAGCCTGCCTCTACCTCTGCTGAAGCCACAAGGGATGCACCATGTAGAAGTAGTAGAAGGTGTAAGTTTAAGCACTTGTAGTTCAGCAAGGGTATGTACGAGGGTGTTAGAACAAATGCTATGTTGTGATATCTATTTCTTTTTATGTTGGCACATTTTACATATTCATTATCAACACTTCCAAATCTTGGCCATTATTGCTTCCAAACTTTTATTTGCTTCATGATGAATGCCAATACATGACGACATCCTTTGGGTGGCTGTGCAATCGGTGTATGCGTTGTTGAAGGGCTGTTTTGGTGGTGGTGGCTGTGCCAGACAGCATGAGTATCTCAAATATCTTTATTTTTGGACTATCAATATGAGAACCTGTGAGAGATGAGGGCATCCCTGGCAGCAATGTGCGCCGCTAGTCTAGCGATGTGTGCACCAGTCATATTCCTCCTCCTCCTTCTCTTCCTCAATGTTGCCACAAACAGAGGATGATTGATGAGCGCCTTCTAAGCCTCTCTGCAGTTTGCAGGACGCAGCACACCACAATTAACCTGGAGACCCTCGCTGGTGAGTATTGAAGGGCACCCCCAGACCTGTCAAGGCATCTGAAGTGCATCTTTAACATGGCTTGCTCAATGACACACTTGGTGGTCATGTGGCTTTGGCTGTATTGTTCTTTTGCCTATTTGATAGGGTTCTTCACAGGTGTCATGATCCATATTTGCAGGGAGTATCCCTGGTCTCCAAGGAGCCAGCCCTTAAGTCTGTCGCCTATCTGGAAGAGGTCTGTAATGTTTGACTGGTGCAAAATAAAGGCATTATGACACCTGCAGACATCTCTTGTTGTGGTCGCACAGCAGCAGAGCACTGGTGGAGTGATAGTCCTTTCTGTTCATGTGGTGGTTCACGGATTGCCACGTATGTGCAATCGATTACGCCCTGCACCCGTGGGAAGCCAGCCAGAGTGGAAAACCACTGCCCCTCCTTCTGGCTTGCAGGGGAAGTTCATGTAATCGGACGCCCTGGCAAACAAGCCATCCGTCACCCGCCTTATATACTTATAGGTTCAGATGATGACACGCCCTGGAGATGTCACCAATGGTGCCCTGGAAGGGTCCAGAGGCCAAGAAATTGAGGGCAGAGCCAGTGAAGGCTGTTTGAAAGAGCTATCCAATAAGTCCCACTCCCCTGCTCTTTCCCCATAGCCCTGCAATTTTCTCCCCTTCAAATATTTATCCAATTCCCTTTTGAAAGTTACTATTGAATCTGTTTCCACCACCCTTTCAGGCAGCGCATTCCAGATCACAACAACTCGCTGTGTAAAAAATTTTTTTATAGGTTCCAAATAAATTCTTGGAAATATTACTTAAAAAAACAGCAAACTGAATTTGATTGCTAATTAATCTGATGAATTATATTGCCACTCTTCATCACTATTCAGCAACTCCTGCTGGAAATTATGTTATGTGAATGTTAGGGGTGGCTATGATGCCTCTCAGGGGTGAATTACTCTAAGAACACGCACAGCCCTGTGATGTTGGTAGATAAGTTATTGCCAGGGTGTAAAATGCTGAAACCGCCCACACTTTCTGGAAAATAAAACTTCTTTTTACATTCTGATGTAGAGCATACATAATACTATATTTATTGATCTATATTTTTGCCAGCATACAGTCACAATCCCAGTTATGGGTCACCTGCTCACCTGTGTCTCCACTAATTTGACACAATGGTGCGAGTTTTCCCCTTTCATTTTGAAGTAATCAGATCAGGAATAGAATATGCTGCATGTATTCTAAAAACTGACAGATGGTTGGAGACGGCTGAATTACTAATGTCTTTGGGGTGGCTCGTAGGTTTTGGGTTTGTGCCACTCGTACACGTACTGGCCTCAAACCTACTCGAGGATGGTACAGATCTCAGTAACTCTGCCAGACTGCCATTGTTCTGTGGGTTGAGAATGTCTCTCTCATTCAGCAGTCAGACAGTTAACATCTCTCCTTGTAGACTGATGTTAATCTTTTTTTTAAAACTGATGGGCATTTTTGATTGGAGTATGTGCTCCACATTTAAAACCATCCCTTTGTTCTTCATTTAAAAGAATGCATTCCAGATCATAATAACTTGCTGCATATAAAAAAATTCTCATCATCATACCTCTGGCTCTTTTGCCAATTAGCTTAAATCTGGTTACCGACCCTTCTGCCAGTGGAAATAGAGTAAATAAGGAAAAACTATCAAAACCATTCAGGATTTTGAACGCCTCAATTAAATCTCTCCTTAACCTCCTTTGGACTAAGGAGAACAATCCCAGTCTCTCTACTCGCCCCACCTAACCTATGTCCCTCATCCCTAGTACCATTCTAGTGAATCTCCTCTGCACCGTCTCCAAGGTCTTGACATCCTCCCTAAAGTGTGGTGCCCAGAATTGGACACAATACTCCAGCTGGGGCCTAACCAGTGATTTATAAAAATTTAGAATAACTTCCTTGCTTTAGTACTCTATGCCTCTATTTATACAGCCAAGGATCCCATATGCGTTTTTAACAACCGTACCTACTTGTCCTGTCACCTTCAAAGATTTGAGTATGTAAACCCCCCCATCTCTCTGTTCCTGCACCCCTTTTAAAATTGTACCATTAAGTTTATATTGCCTCTCTTTATTCTTCGTACCAAAATGCATCACTTCACACTTCTCTGCGTTAAATTTCATCTGCCATGTGTCTGCCCATTTCACCAGTCTGTCTCTATCCTCCTGAAGTCTGAACTATATTCCTCACTGTTTACTACTTTTCCAAGTTTCGTGTCATCTGCAAACTTTGAAATTTTGCCCTGTATACCCAAGTCCAGGTCATTAATAATATATCAAAAAGAGCAGAGTTCCTAAATTTTTTAAAATAGGAATGTGACATTTGTTTGAAAGAGAATAATAATAAAGGATTTGGGGAGGGAGCAGGAGTGCGATTAGACTGCGGTTATGTGAAGAAAAACCCTGGTCCATCAAATCTCTCTCACTCAGTCATGCACCATGAACCACCACCCCAGTTATGCAATCTCCTGGGAGAGGTAAAACATCTTAAACCAATTCCTCCACGAACCCCCTGAAGGCAATCAAGCAAGTTCCAGGATTGCAGTAACCCATATTAATAATTACCGTTACCCTTTATCTACCTTCTCCAACTGAGATGTCCTCAACTCTCAGGAACTTGTCCAATTTCCTTCTGAAATGATTCAATTAATCCATATTTAATGACCCTGGTAATCTATTCCAGGGTCGATGCTTCTCTGTTGAAATAAATACTTCCTGGCATTTAACCTAACTATTTTCATATTTTATACCGATGCTCCCGAATTCTCCCATCTATATCCGGCTCAAATAACTATCCATCCAAACAGAATCTATTACCTTCATTATTTTAAAAACCTAAAATCATACCACCTTAAATTCTACGCTTCTCCAATGAAAAGTAGCCCTGTCACTTAAGCCTATCCTGATATCTAATGGCCCTAAGACTTTCTGTATCTTCTCTGTGGTTTCAATTTCCCCCTTGCAATTAAATAAAAACTGCACAAATATTTTATATCAGTCTTCACATTAGAAGACACAAAAAGCATACCAGAGATAGTGGGGAACCAAGGGGCTGATGAGAGTGAGGAAATTAAAGTAATTAATTTTAGGAGAGAAAAAGTACTAGAGAAGCTTATGGGACTAAAAGCCGACAAATCCCCTGGACCTGATGGCCTACATCCGTGGGTTCTAAAAGAGGTGGCTGCAGAGATAGTGGATGCATTGGTTGTGATCTTCCAAAATTACCTAGATTCTACAACGGTCCCAGCGAATTGGAAGGTAGCAAATGTTAAACCGCTATTCAAGAAAGGAGGGAAAAAGAAAACAGGCCAATTAGCCTGACATCAGTCGTCAGGAAAATGTTGGAATCCATTATTAAGGAGGCAGTAACAGGGCACTTAGAACATCATAATATGGTTAGGCAGAGTTAACATGGTTTGATGAAAGGACAATCATGTTTGACAAATTTATTAGAGTTTTTTGAGGATGTAACTAGCAGGGTAGATAAAGGGGAACCAGTGGATGTTCTTTATTTGGATTTTCAAAAGGCATTCGATAAGGTGCCACTTAAAAGGTTGTTACACAAGATAAGGGTTCATGGGGTTGGGGGTAATATATTAGCATGAGTAGAGGATTGGTTAACGAACAGAAAACAGAGAGTAGGGATAAACAGATCATTTTCGGGTTGGCAGGCTGTACCTAGTGGGGTGCCACAAGGATCAGTGCTTGGGCCTCAGCTATTTACAATCTATATTAATGACTTAGATGAAGGGACTGAGTGTAATGTATCCAAGTTTGCTGATGAAACAAAGCTAGGTAGGAAAGTAAGCTGTGAGGAGGACACAAAGAGTCTGCAAGGGGACACAGACAGGTTAAGCGAGTGGGCAAGAAGGTGGCAGATGGAGTATAATGTAGCAAAATGTGAGGTTATTCACTTTGGTAGGAAGAATAGAAAAGCAGAATATTTTAGAGTCATAGAGTTATACAGCACGGATAGAGGCCGAAGGGCCTCTATCCGTGCTGTATAACTATGACTCTAAAATGGTGAGAAACTATTAAACGTTGGCGTTCAGAGAGACTTGGGTTTCCTCATACAAGAAGCACAAAAAGTTAGTATACAGGTATAGCATGCAATTAGGAAGGCAAATGGCACGTTGGCCTTTATTACAAGGGGATTGGAGTACAAGAGTAAGGAAGTCTTCCTACCATTATACAGGACTTTGGTGAGACCACACCTGGAGTACTGTGTACAGTTTTGGTCTCCTTATCCAAAGAAGGATATAGTTGCATTAGAGGCAGTGCAACAAAGGTTTACTAGATTGATTCCTGGGATAAAAGGGTTGTCCTGTGAGATTGAGTAGAATGGACCTATACTTTCTGGAATTTAGAAGAATGCGAGGTGATCTCATTGAAACATACAAGATTCTGAGGGGGCTTCACAGGGTAGATGCTGAGAGGTTATTTACCCTGGCTGGAGAGTCTAGAACTAGGGGGCATAGTCTCAGGATAAGGGGTCAGCCATTTAAGACTGAGATGAGGAAGAATTTCTTCACTCAGAGGGTTGTGAATCTTTGGAATTCTCTACCTCAGAGGGCTGTGGATGCTGAGCCGCCGAGTACATTCAAGGCTGAGATCGATAGATTTTTGGACTCTAGGGGAATCAAAGGATCTGGGGATCGGGCGGGAAAGTGGAGTTGAGGTCGGAGATCAGCCGCGATCTTATTGAATGGCAGAGCAGGCTCGAGGGGCCGTACGGCCTACTCCTGCTTCTATTTCTTATGTGCATACAGTATTCTAGATGCAGCCACTTGTGTACAGTAAGTTTTGGATTGAGCTGAGCTATCTATATATCCTATTCACTTTCCCTATATTTTCGTGACACTGATTGTGGACCATTACCGCTTTGTCTACTATGACTCCCAGGTCCTTCCCCCGCTCCGCAACCTGAAGTCGGTAACCCTGCAAGGTATGCACATGTCTGCAATTACCCAGACTCAAATGCATCACACTCATTTGTCCATATTAAATGACATCTGCCACAGTCAGGCCCATTCCCCCATTGTATCTAGATCAGCCTATACTCTATTTATTTCATCTATATTCCTAACCCTTGCACAAATCTTTGTGTCATCAGCACACTTGAGAATTGATCCCTTGGTCCAAACCACTGACAATGATGAAAAAGGTAAAAAAGTCTCTGTGGCACTCCTCTAGTGACTGGGCCCTATGCAGAGCTGCTTCTATTAATTACTATCATTTGCCTACGAGAATGCAATCAATTCGCGATCCAGTGTAAAATCCACCTACCAATCCCACAGGACAAGACATTAGCCTTCTGGACAAAATATTTGCTTTCCGGAAACAGAGATACACAACATCTACTGGACTACCATCATCCACCAATTTTGTCACCTCCAAAAAATTCAACCAGACAGGGCCTCCATTTCCTAAAATCCTATAGGGATTTTCTAATAACTGGTGCTCTTTCCAGACGATCATACAGTGCATCTAAGAATTCCTTCCACCAACTTAACCTTCAACTGAAGTCAAAGTAACTGGCCTATAATTCCGAGGTTCTGACTTTCTTCCCTTAAATATTGGCAACACATGACCTGCTCCCCAGTGCCAAACTGATCTCAGACCTTAACGAGCTGTTAAATATTTAAGCCAATGGTTTGCATAAAACAGCCCCCATTTCTTTTAGCACTCTCAATGCCTTCAGATCCAATAGCCTGATATGCCTTAAGAGATTTTATCCTAGCCAGGACTATTTCTACATTAACTTCCAAAGATTCAATATTGGGAGCACTTCCTTACAACAAAAACAACTTTTCTAAAATTCTTCAAAATTTAAACAAAGCTTAGCACAGCAAAGGAGTCTGAAGGTTCTCCCAAAAAATTCACCAACAAAATTACTTTGCAAGACATGCCATGTGTAGATAATGTCATCAACCTCACTTTCCTCAACTGGATGATGAAACAAATCCCACTGGATGCCAATATCTGTGACTATTTTGTGCTGTCAGATTATTCTGAGAGAGTTAAGGTGGACAAGGTAGACATATTGAACACTTGTAATGAGCTCCCGAGATTTATCAGTTTGTGCCACCTTTGAGGTTACATGATTTTTTTTGGCAATTTTTGTTTTGTAGATTCCAACATCTATTCCAATATAACCATGGATATCCAACAAAACAAAAAGAGAAAATGCTGGAAAACTTAGCAGGTCAATCGGCATCTATGGAAAGGACACATAACTTAATGTTCGACGAGTGACCTTTCATCAGAATGGTGAAAAAAGTGAATAGTATTTAAAAATGGGAACAGAACTCAGGAAAGGGGGGTGGGGAAAGAGAAAAAAGCACACATATACAAGATAGAAAGAATGCATAGATTGAACTGTAAAGGAAAACAGGAGACTGTTAAATGGCTGAAATGATGTTTTCATGAGATGATAGGAAGAAACTTAATAAAAGAAATAGAAAAAAGCACAGAAATCTTGTGAATAGCTGAGGCAGTGTCTGAAACAGTGGCAAAGTGGAACAGGATCCAACAGCTTGAGGATAAGATAAAAGCAGGCCGATATCAAGGATGCAGACTGCTCCGCCAGCATAGTATTCTGACAGATGGGGCTCAATTTTGAAATGGTGGCAGGTTGGCAACAGGGGGGGGCGGGGGGGGGAAGAGAGAGAGAGAGAGCGAGAGAGACTTCATCCGGCGCTGGAACAGAGAGTGGAGCACGCTGAAGATTGGGGGGAAGAGGGGAGAGGGGGAGATTGGAGGGAGACATCGGGGGGGGGTGGGGGGAAGAAGGACACGGGAGGGGAGAGGGACGTCGGAGAGGGAGACATCGGGGGGAGAGGGGGACATCGGAGAGGGACACGGGGAGGGGAGAGGGACACGGGGAGGAGAGAGGGACACGGGGAGGGGAGAGGGACACGGGGAGGAGAGAGGGACACGGGGAGGAGAGAGGGACACGGGGAGGAGAGAGGGACACGGGGAGGGAAGAGGGACACGGGGAGGAGAGAGGGACACGGGGAGGAGAGAGGGACACGGGGAGGGGAGAGGGACACGGGGAGGGGAGGGACACGGGGAGGGGAGAGGGACACGGGGAGGGGAGAGGGACACGGGGAGGGGAGAGGGACACGGGGAGGGGAGAGGGACGTCGGGGAGGAGAGAGGGACGTCGGAGAGGGACACGGGGAGGAGAGAGGGACGTCGGGGAGGAGAGAGGGACGTCGGAGAGGGACACGGGGAGGAGAGAGGGACGTCGGGGAGGAGAGAGGGACGTCGGAGAGGGACACGGGGAGGAGAGAGGACGTCAGAGAGGGAGACATCGTGGGGAGAGGGGGACATCGGAGAGGGAGACATCAGACATCGGAGCACAGGGTGGAAAGGTAGGTTTATTTTGTTTTTTTAAACTTTGTGCAATGGTTTTTTAATTTATTTTCTTTATTTTTGCCTGATCAGTTCCTTCACGCCTCGTTTCACCAGGCATGAATCAGGAGCTGTGGGAAAGCCACCCAGGTAAGTTTAAAATCGTTTCAACCATCTACTCCATCAGAAATAAAGTACCTTAAGTACCTCAATGAGGTACATTTGGTTCTTTAACTACCATCCCGCCAGCTTTAATTGCGGCGCATCTGTGGGGAACTCGGAAGTCGGTGGGTTGGAGCCGGCTTCCGAACCCGCTTGGGATTTTCACCATTTTCGCAGACCCCCCGCCCCCAACGCACCCGCAGTTTGATTTTAAAATTGAGCCCGTTGTCTCCATCCCAAGCACTAACCTGCTTCCCTCCCACTTCCCCCAAGAAATGCCATCACAGCCATCCCACACTGCCAGCACAGGAAGGTACCAAGGGAAAAGCAGCATGTGGTGGGGGTGATGGAAGAATGAATCAGGGTTTTATGGAGGGAACGGTCCGTTTGGGAAGCAGAAGGAGAAGGAGCAAGGGCGGGGGGGGGGGGGGGGCGGGGGGGGGAGGGATGAGAAGATATATTTGGCGGAGGGATCAAGCTTGAGGTGGCGAAAATGACAGATAATGTGACGAATGCAGAAGGTGATGCAGTGGAATGTGAGGACAAGAGACATTCTTTCACGGTTGAGAGGGATGGCGGAGAAGGGAGGAGAGCAACACCACGGGCAGTGGGACTGATCCAGTCGAGGGTCCTATCAACCACAGAGGAGGGGAATCGTCAGCTGAGAAAAAAAAAAAGGTCCTCAGTTCCGTTTCATCCTTTGTCTCATTTTTTTTTTTATTCGTTCACGGGATGTGGGCGTCGCTGGCGAGGCCAGCATTTATTGCCCATCCCTAATTGCCCTCGAGAAGGTGGTGGTGAGCCGCCTTCTTGAACCGCTGCAGTCCGTGTGGTGACGGTTCTCCCACAGTGCTGTTAGGAAGGGAGTTCCAGGATTTTGACCCAGTGACAATGAAGGAACGGCGATATATTTCCAAGTCGGGATGGTGTGTGACTTGGAGGGGAACGTGCAGGTGATGTTGTTCCCATGCGCCTGCTGCTCTTGTCCTTCTAGGTGGTAGAGGTCGCGGGTTTGGGAGATGCTGTCGAAGAAGCCTTGGCGAGTTGCTGCAGTGCATCCTGTGGATGGTACACACTGCAGCCACAGTGCGCCGGTGGTGAAGAGAGTGAATGTTTAGGGTGGTGGATGGGGTGCCAATCAAGCGGGCTGCTTTGTCTTGGATGGTGTCGAGCTTCTTGAGTGTTGTTGGAGCTGCACTCATCCAGGCAAGTGGAGAGTATTCCATCACACTCCTGACTTGTGCCTTGCAGATGGTGGAAAGGCTTTGGGGAGTCAGGAGGTGAGTCACTCGCCGCAGAATACCCAGCCTCTGACCTGCTCTCGTAGCCACAGTATTTATATGGCTGGTCCAGTTAAGTTTCTGGTCAATGGTGACCCCCAGGATGTTGATGGTGGGGGATTCGGCGATGGTAATGCCGTTGAATGTCAAGGGGAGGTGGTTAGACTCTCTCTTGTTGGAGATGGTCATTGCCTGGCACTTATCTGGCGCGAATGTTACTTGCCACTTATCAGCCCAAGCCTGGATGTTGTCCAGGTCTTGCTCCATGCGGGCTCGGACTGCTTCATTATCTGAGGGGTTGCGAATGGAACTGAACACTGTGCAGTCATGAGCGAACATCCCCATTTCTGACCTTATGATGGAGGGAAGGTCATTGATGAAGCAGCTGAAGATGGTTGGGCCGAGGACACTGCCCTGAGGAACTCCTGCAGCAATGCCCTGGGGCTGAGATGATTGGCCTCCAACAACCACTACCATCTTCCTTTGTGCTAGGTATGACTCCAGCCACTGGAGAGTTTTCCCCCTGATTCCCATTGACGTCAATTTTACTAGGGCTCCTTGGTGCCACACTCGGTCAAATGCTGCCTTGATGTCAAGGGCGGTCACTCTCACCTCACCTCTGGAATTGAGCTCTTTTGTCCATGTTTGGACCAAGGCTGTAATGAGGTCTGGAGCCGAGTGGTCCTGGCGGAACCCAAACTGAGCATCGGTGAGCAGGTTATTGGTGAGTAAGTGCCTCTTGATAGCACTGTCGACGACACCTTCCATCACTTTGCTGATGATTGAGAGTAGACTGATGGGGCGGTAATTGGCCGGATTGGATTTGTCCTGCTTTTTGTGGACAGGACATACCTGGGCAATTTTCCACATTGTCGGGTGGATGCCAGTGTTGTAGCTGTACTGGAACAGCTTGGCTAGAGGCGCAGCTAGTTCTGGAGCACAAGTCTTCAGCACTACAGCTGGGATGTTGTCGGGGCCCATAGCCTTTGCTGTATCCAGTGCACTCAGCCGTTTCTTGATATCACGTGGAGTGAATCGAATTGGCCGAAGACTGGCTTCCGTGATGGTGGGGATATCGGGAGGAGGCTGAGATGGATTATCCACTCGGCACTTCTGGCTGAAGATGGTTGCAAACGCTTCAGCCTTGTCTTTTGCACTCACGTGCTGGACTCCGCCATCATTGAGAATGGGGATGTTTGCAGAGCCTCCTCCTCCCGTTAGTTGTTTAATTGTCCACCACCATTCACGACTGGATGTGGCAGGACTGCAGAGCTTTGATCTGATCCGTTGGTTGTGGAATCGCTTAGCTCTGTCTATAGCATGTTGCTTCCGCTGTTTAGCATGCATGTAGTCCTGAGTTGTAGCTTCACCAGGTTGGCACCTCATTTTTCGGTACGCCTGGTGCTGCTCCTGGCATGCTCTTCTACACTCCTCATTGAACCAGGGTTGATCCCCTGGCTTGTTGGTAATGGTAGAGTGAGGAATATGCCGGGCCATGAGGTTACAGATTGTGCTGGAATACAATTCTGCTGCTGCTGATGGCCCACAGCGCCTCATGGATGCCCAGTTTTGAGCTGCAGCATCGGTTCTGAATCTATCCCATTTAGCACGGTGGTAGTGCCACACAACATGTTGGATGGTGTCCTCAGTGCGAAGACGGGATTTCATCTCCACGAGGACTGTGCGGTGGTCACTCCTACCAATACTGTCATGGACAGATGCATTTGCGACAGGTAGATTGGTGAGGACGAGGTCAAGTAAGTTTTTCCCTCGTGTTGGTTCGCTCACCACCTGCCGCAAGCCCAGTCTAGCAGCTGTGTCCTTCAGGACTCGGCCAGCTCGGTCAATAGTGGTGCTACCGAGCCACTCTTGGTGATGGACATTGAAGTCCCCCACCCAGAGCACATTCTGTGCCCTTGCTACCCTCAGTGCTTCCTCCAAGTGGTGTTCAACATGGAGGAGGACTGATTCATCAGCTGAGGGAGGACGGTAGGTGGTAATCAGCAGGAGGTTTCCTTGCCCATGTTTGACCTGATGCCATGAGATTTCATGGGGTCCAGAGTCAATGTTGAGGACTCCCAGGGCCACTCCCTCCTGACTGTATATCACTGTACCGCCACCTCTGGTGGGTCTGTCCTGCCGGTGGGACAGGACATACCCAGGGATGGTGATGGAAGAGTCTGGAACGTTGGCTGAAAGATATGATTCTGTGAGTATGGCTATGTCAGGCTGTTGCTTGACTAGTCTGTGGGACAGCTCTCCCAATTTTGGCACAAGTCCCCAGATGTTAGTAAGGAGGACCTTGCAGGGTCGACTGGGCTTGGTGTTTTGCCGTTGTCGTGTCCGGTGCCTAGTGGTCCGATGCCGGGTGGTCCATCCGGTTTTATTCTTATTATGACTTTTCGTAGCGAGATTTTACAACTGAGTGGCTTGCTAGGCCATTTCAGAGGGCAATTAAGAATCAACCACATTGCTGAGGGTCTGGAGTCACATATAGGCCAGACCGGGAAAGGGCGGCAGGCTTCCTTCCCTAAAGGACATTCGTGAACCAGATGGGTTTTTACGACAATCCGGTAGTTTCATGGCTATCATTACTGATACTGGTATTTTAATTCCAGATTTTATTTTAATTAATTGAATTTAATTAATTAATTGAATTTAAATTCGCCAGCTGCCGTGGCGGGATTTGAACTCATGACTCTGGATTTTAGTCCAGGCCTCTGGATTACTAGCCCAGTAACATAACCACTATGCTACCGTACACATCCGATGCTTCAAAAAGTATCTATTTTTCTTCCTTTCAGGCAGCAAGAACTCTTGCATGCCAGCCGAACTGATCCCCATTCCTCTTTGTTTTCCTATCTTCTGAGGCTCTCCACCATTTCCGGCCCCAGCCATTTCCTTTCACTATGGACGTATAGTCCCTCTACACTACTATCACCCACGAGTACAGACGCAGGCTCTACGCTTCTTCCTTGAACAGCAGCCTAACCCGTCCTTAGCCACCACCAACCTCCTGCCCCTGGCTGACCTTATTCTCCATTTGAACAACTTCTCTTAATTCCACTCACTTCCTCCAGATTGGGAACCTGCATGGGTCCCAGCTACCATGTCTTTTTGTAGGACTTATTGAACACATTTCTACTCCATTCCCTGACCTCTTTTTCCATTACACTGATGACTGTGTCAGTGCTGCTTTCTGCTCTCGCCTGATCTAAAGAATTGATTAAATATGCTTCAACTCCCCCCCCACCCCCACCCCGCCCTGCCTTTTACCTTTAAGTGGTCTATTTCTGATTCTGCATGCCCCTTTCTGAACTCCTCCCTTGCTATCTCCAGGAATAGGCTTTCCATCGACATTTATTACAAGCCAATGACTACATGGATTATACTTCTTCCCAACTCACTTCCCGCAAGGACCATCCTCCCAGGTTCTCCTTCTGCTCTGAAGATGCCACCTTCCATACCAGAGATTTTGAAATGTCCTCCTTTTTCCTCAGCCAAGGTTTCCACTCTGCTGTGATGGATAGATCCCACAACTGGACCTGCCCCATTTCCCGTGCTTCTGATCTCTCCTTTACCCCTCCCCACCCCCAAATATGATCGACTCCCCCTCTCCTTCCAATCCTTGCATTCATCAGATTATCTTCCGCTATTTCTGCCACCTGCAAAATGACCCGACCACCAAACACATCTTCCCCTCCCTGCTTTTCGAAGGAACTATTCCCTCCAAGACACCCTGGTTCACTCTTCCATGATGCCCACCACCTGCTGCTTTTCCCTTGGCACCTTCCCATTCAAGCGCAGGAAATGCACAGCCTGTCCACACCACTGTCCAAGGCTCTAAACACTCCTTCCATATTAGACAGCAATTGATGTGCACTTCCTGGTATTACTATATCTGCTGCTCATGCTGCAGTCTTCTCTACATTGGGAAGAAAAAACACAGATTAGGTGACGGCTTTGCGAAACACCTTTGTTTGTTCCACAAGTGCTGTTTCCATTTCAGACCTATCTCACCCCTCACTACCTGAGCTATTCACAAGTTCGCAGTGTCTCCTAATTGTCTTTAATTTCTTCTATTACACCTCTTCTTATCATTTCCCAACATTATAACAGTAGCTACACTACAAAAGTACTCCATTGGCTCTAACGCACTTTGAGGTCATCAAAGATGTGATTTCAATGCAAGTTCTTTCTCTCAATCATCTCGTTAATATCACTCCAATCATTTAACCAGTTCTTATTTTCCTTTTAACCACTTTATAGTTCATTCTCTGCGTCCTTTCTCTCTCATACAGGAGTGTGTTTTTTTCTGTTTCATATCCCTTCCCATTTTTCTGTTCTCTTCTTAAATGCTGTTGATCTTCAATTTTTTTGTAGTTCTAATGAACTGTTACATCTGAAACGTTAACCAGTCTGTTCTCTTCACAAATGCTCATTGACCTGTGAGTGTTTTCAGCATTTTCTGTTTTTGTTTCAGATTTCCAGCCTTTGCAATTCTTTTGCTTTTTATTGACATCTAATCAAAAGTCTCCCCCAGCATCCTCATGAGAGGTACTTTAAGAAATGAAAATTCTCACATATTTAAAGACAAGCAGTTCTCTTTCGTAAAACAGTTGTCAAGAACGTACAGTGTAATGCTGTTACAATACTGCAATGGAGTTGAATGGCTACATCCTGTGGGGCCAATTGCATCAGTTCAATATAAGAAGTGATTCCATAACTCGCCGACGGCTCAGACATAAAGGCCCCGATATTAACGCGGAGATGGGAACGGAGCGGGATGGGAACGGAGCGGGATGGGAACGGAGCGGGATGGGAACGGAGCGGGATGGGAACGGAGCGGGATGGGAACGGAGCGGGATGGGAACGGAGCGGGATGGGAACGGAGCGGGATGGGAACGGAGCGGGATGGGAACGGAGCGGGATGGGAACGGAGCGGGATGGGAACGGAGCGGGTTGGGAACGGAGCGGGTTGGGAACGGAGCGGGATGGGAACGGAGCGGGATGGGAACGGAGCGGGATGGGAACGGAGCGGGATGGGAACGGAGCGGGATAGTGGGCAACGAACACTAAACATTGCAGGATATGTAGGAATGTCCGATTTCAATGGAGATGCCTGATTATCATTTAACTTCCCGGTTTTGCATCCCCACTGCATGTTAGTGGGCATGATGCGGACCAGTATAATGTGATTTCCCCTCGACTAGTTAAAGCTCCAGTTCAAAGATGAAACAGAGGAGGAGGTTTGTAGATTGGAACACTGTGGATTAGAAAGGTAACATTTATTGAGATGGCTGGAAGGAGAGCAAAAGCTGAACCCAGGTTCGGTGAGTCATCCCTGGATGTTCTGCTGGGTGCAATAAGGGCTAGGAGGGAGGTCTTGTTTCCAGCAATGGGCAAAAGAAACCTACTGCCACCACAAAGAAGGCGTGGCTGGAGGTGGCACAGGAGGTGAGCAGCAGAGGCATCACCATGAGGTCCTGGCTCCAGTGCCACAAATGTTTTAATGACCTGACCAAGTCAGGAAAGGTGAGAAAAATTAGACTCTGTCTCGTCAAGTGTACTCCATTTACAGAACTCCTCAAATTCACTTTTATCAGCATCTATCGTTCTGTTTAAATGGATATCCTCTCATCATCACCTCTCCCTTCCTCCATGCACCGCTGCCAGTCACCCCAATCCTCATGCAATCTGACACCACCTCATTCAGCTCCCCCGATTCTCAGCGCAAGTCCTCAAACGGCACTGTCAACACGTTCCTCAAATGCATGCCAGCGCAACTCGTGGTGCATCTGCCTGATTAGCACCCTCACCGAATGCACTGCATCCAATGCACACACGCCTCAGAGTCACTCATGGGTCTGTGGTGCCACCCTTGCAGGTGAGGAGAGCACAGAATGCGAGGGAGAGGGTAAGGACTGGAGGCGGACCCCCACAGATCGAAGAACTTTACCTGGCGGAGGAGGCGGCGGCTCTGGAAATAAGCTGCATTTCTGCCTCACTGAGCATCGGAGATTGGAACAGGAGTAGAATATTCAGCCCTCGAGCCTGTTCCAACATTCAGTTAGATCATGGCTGATCTGTATCTTAACTGCATCTACCCACCTTGGTTGCGTAACCCTTAATACCCTTGCCTAACAAAGATCTATCAACCTCAATTTTGAAATTTTCAATTAACCCCCAGCCTCAACAGCATTCTGGGGGAGAGAGTTCCAGATTTCCACTCCCCTTTGTCTGAAGAAGTGCTTCCTGACATCACCCCTGAAAGGCCCAGCTCTAATTTTAAGGTTATGCCCCTTCTGGATTCTCCCACCAGAAGAAATAGTTTCTCTCTATTGACTCTATCAAATCCTTTAATCATCTTAACTACCTCCATTTGATCACCCCTTGATCTTCTATACTCAAGGAAATACAAGCCTAGTCTGTGCAACCTGTCCTCATAATTTAACCCTTTTAGCCCCGGTATAATTCTGGTGAATCTGCGCTGTGCACTCTCCAAGGCCGTTAGATCCTTCCTGAAGTGTGGTGCCCAGGACTGAACGCAGTACTCTAAATGAGATCTAACCAGAGCTTTATATAACTGTAACATAACTTACACCATTTGTATTCCAGCCCCCTTGAGATAAAAGCCAACATTCCATTAGCCTTTATAATTATATTTTGTACCTGTTCACCAGCCTTTAGTGATTTCTGTACTTGGACTCCTAAATCTATCTGCTCCTCCACAGTTCCTAACTTCTCACCATTTAGAAAATATTATGATCTATCTAGCTTAGGTCCAAAGTGGATGACCTCACACATCCCCACTTTGAACTCCCTCTGCCACGGTTTTGTCCACTCACTTAATCTATCAATGTCCCTTTGCAACTTTCTGTTCCTGCCTACACTATATTTGAATATACGGCACTCTGTTCCTTTGTCTAAGTCATTTGTAAATATATTGAAAAGCTGAGGCCCCGAATCGCTGGGGGACACCATAAGTCACATCCTGCCAATTTGAGTACATACCCATTATGCCTACTCTCTATCTCCCATATCAACAGGACACACGGCAGATTAAATTAAACGCAGAGAAGTGCAAAGTGAAACTTTTTGGACTTTGGATTTGTACGTGCACAAATCTTTGAAGGTGATAGGACAGGTTCAGAAAGCAGTTAAAAAAGCATACGGGATCCTGGGTTTTATAAATAGAGGCATAGAGTACAAAACAAGGGAGTTATGTTGAACCTTCATTAAACACTGGTTCGGCCACAACTGGAGTATTGTGTCCAATTCTGGGCACCGCACTTTAGGAAGAATGTGAAGGCCTTTAAGAGGTTGCAGAAAGCTTTACGAGAACGGTTCCAGGGACTTCAATTACGTGGATAGACTGGAGAAGCTGAGGTTATTCCCCTTAGAGCAGAAAAGGTTGTTAGGAGATTTCACAGAAGTGTTCAAAATCAGGAATGGTTTAAAGTAAATGAAGATAAACTGTTCCCATTGGCAGAAGGGTTGAGAACCAGAGGAGAAAGATTTAAGATGATTGGCAAAAGAACCAAAGGCGACATGAGGGAAAACTTTTTTACGCAGCGAGTTGTTATGATCTGGAATGCGCTGCCTGAAAGGGTGGTGGAAGCAGATTCGATCGTGGCTTTCAAAAAGGAATTGGATAAATATTTGGAGAAAAAAATATGCAGGGTTACGGGGAAAGAGCGTGGGAATGGGATTAACTGGATTGCAGTGTTTCTGGAGCGGCCTGGCAGGAGCTGGAGGCAAAGAAATTGAGGGCAGTGGTGACTTTCACAACCACTGGTAATGCATGGCCGCCAGGTCCAGCAGACAGCTGGTCTTCCTGTAGGAGGCTGCAGAGGTCTGCGACCACCTGACATGACAATCTCAGCCTGCGGAAGCAAGTCATGGAAGCTGAGCCTCTGTCTGTAGTCCCTGTTAGGTTGTTAGGGCCTTCTGCGAGCTCGTCCCCTCTGTTGCTCACTTTCCTGCTGGCCACCTGCAGCTCCCTCCACATTACACCCTTTCTGCTGTTGACCGCATTCTCCTCCTTTTCCACGGTTCAATCGGAAGCAGCCATGGTGCCATCCATCATGAGCTTCTCTGCCTGAACAACCCACAGCTCTCCAAACCTCACACCAAATACTCTCACCAAACCGTGTCCCAGAAGCAACTGAAGAAGGACCTGTGAGCACTGAACCTTTATTCACGTCGGGCCTCCTGACCGTTAAACACCCCGATAAAGTGCCGAGCAATCTCGCCTCCGTTTCACTGGTGACTTTCCTGAACCTAGGGAAACCCATGTTGCACCATTTAAGTTCCATTCGGGGTTCCAACTGCATTATAGGACCCCGATTTAAATATGTTAATAAGCTTCCCGCCTCTCCGTGGCGGGGCACTCGGCCGCCCCGATATCCACCATTGCAGGTTGGAGTCGGGTTATGCGATTTTTACATTTTAACCCTCTCCCATCCATCGCCTGGGGGGGGTGGGGGGGCGGGTAGAGGCGGTTAATATCAAGTCCAAAGATTCTACCTCTCAGCCATAGAGATCAGGAAAGTTCCAAGTTCAATTCCCAGTCTGTATTGAGCTAGGTAATGTCAGCTGTAAGGGCACTACAATTAGCTGCAGGACCCTTGAGTTAAGGACGGGAAAAATTAGCCAGAATTTTCTCTGGATTCTTATCACAGTAAGCTCTCCCAGAATTACATGCATGGATCTTGCATGACGAAAGGATTAGGCTCGACTAAGTCCATAAGACCATAAGAGATAGGAGCAGGAGTAGGCCATTCGGCCCCTCGAGCCTGCTCTGCCATTTAATGAGATCATGGCTGATCTGATTTTTGCCTCAACTCCACTTTCCCGCCTTTTCCCCATATCCTTTGACTCCCTTGTTGATCAAAAATTTGTCGAACTCAGCCTTGAATGTATTCAATGACTCAGCCTCCACAGCTTTTTGGGGTAAAGAATTCCAAAGATTCACGACCCTCTGGGAGAAGAAATTCCTCCTCATTTTCCGTCTTAAACTGGCGACCCCTTATTCTGAGACAATATCCCCTAGTTTTAGATTCCCCCATGAGGGGTAACATCCTCTCAGCATCTACCCTATCGAGTCCCCTCAGAATCTTGTATGTTTCAATAAAGTCTCCTCTCATTCTTCTAAACTCCAATGAGTATAGACCCAACCTGTTCAATCTTTCCTCATAAGGCAACCCTTTCATACCCGGAATCAACCTATTGAACCTTCTCTGAACTGCCTCCAATGCAAGTATGTCCTTCCTTAAATAAGGGCACCAGAACTGTACGCAGTACTCCAGGTGTGGTCTCACCAGCACCCTGTACAGTTGTAGCATGACTTCCCTGCTTTTATACTCCATCCCCCTAGAAATAAAGGCCAATATTCCGTTTGCCTTCCGGATTACCTGCTGCACCTGTATGTTGACTTTTTGTGTTTCATGTACGAGGACACCAAATCCCTCTGTACCGCAGCATTTTGTAGTATTTCTCCATTCAAATAATATTTTGCTTTTTTATTTTTCCTCCCAAAGTGGATGACTTCACATTTTCCCACATTATATTCCATCTGTCAATTTTTTGCCCATTCACTTAACCTGTCAATATCCCTTTGCAGACACTTTGTGTCCTCATCGCAACTTGCTTTTCCACCTATCTTTGTATCATCAGCAAATTTGTCCACAAGACACTCTGTTCCTTCATCCAAGTCATTAATATATATTGTAAATAGTTGAGGCCCCAGCACTGAGCCCTGTGGCACCCCACTAGTTACAGATTGCCATTTTGAAAATGACCCTTTTATCCCGACTCTTTGTTTTCTGTTAGTTAGCCAATCCTCTATCCATGCCAGTATATTACCCCAACACCATGAGCTCTTATCTTGTGTAGTAATCTTTTATGTAGCACCTTATCGAATGCCTTTTGGAAATCCAAATATACTGCATCCATTGGTTCCCCTTTATCCACCCTGCCCGTTACTTCCTCAAAGAACTCTAATAAATTTGTCAGACACGATTTCCCCTTCATAAAACCATGTTGACTCTCCTTGATTGTATTATGAGTCTCTAAATGTCCAAATGACTATTGTTTTCCACAGTTGAATAATCTGCCAACACTTGCAAGCTGGTGGTCACAAGTAAATAATGGCTGCTTGGGTGAGATAGCTGAAGACAATTGCTATCCATGGAACTATACCCTTGATAGTCAATGCTTTCAGAAGATGAGGAGGGGAAGAAAACTAAACAAGCTGAAAACAAATTTACTTTCAGTTCTTTTTAAACAAACTAAATTCTTACATTTAATGGTTTGTTTTCACCTAAAATTACTTGCTTTACATAATGTTCGTGTGTTTATTTCATACATCTAATTCATCAATTTCAATGCAGATTACAAGAGGAACCTTTTTTGAAACTTTATGGAAGTTTTCGAATAAAATTCAAGAAGTTGTTGTCGCAGCATACAACAATTATTACACTTCTTGGAGTTTTATACATTGTGGTTTTGAAATAGAGTGACCCTGACCTTAAATCATACACCAGTAACATCTACATTCTGGTTATTATTCCAATAGGAAACAAAAAATCCCTCCACTCGGAACTGTCTATGCAGTGAGCCATAGAATTGCCAGCAAATATTCAAAGTGTTCAAAATAGACTCTTTACATCGCTGGTAAATTACTGTACAGATCCCAAAGTGAAACACTGAGATAACGTATTGCACAAGATGCAAAAGCACATAACGTTTCCCCACCCCAAAGAACGTTGTGGTGGCAGTTATGGGAGCATCACTATTCAAATAAACAATCTTCTCAAATTGGAATTTATTTTAATGGGCAAGTGTCATAGCAGGTACCACAGAGGAGGAGGCCGTTCAGCCCATCGTGCCTGTGCCAGCTCTTTGAAAGAGCTATCCAATTAGTCCCATTCCCCTGCTCTTTCCCCATAGCCCTGTAAATTTTTTCCCTTCAAATATTTATCCAATTCCCTTTTGAAAGTTATTATTGAATCTGCTTCCACCGCCCTTTCAGGCAGCGCATTCCAGATCATTACAACTCGCTGTGTAAAAAAATGTTTCCTCATGTCGCCTCTGGCTCTTTTGCTGATCACCTTAAATCTGTGTCCTCTGGTTACCGACCCTTCTGCCACTGGAAACAGTTTCTCCTTATTTACTCTATCAAAACCGTTCATGATCTTGAACACCTCTATTAAATCTTCCCTTAACCTTCTCAGTTCTAAGGAGAACAATCCCAGCTTCTCCAGTCTCTCCACATAACTGAAGTCCCTCATCCCTGGCACCATTCTAGTAAATCTCTTCTACACCCTCTCTAAGGCCTTGACATCCTTCCTAAAGTGTGGTCCCCAGAACTGAACACAATACTCCAGCTGAGGCCTAACCAGTGTTTTATAAAGGTTTAGCAGAACATCCTTGCTTTTGTACTCTATGCCTCTGTTAATAAAGCCCAGGATCCCATATACTTTTTTTTAAAAACAGCTTTCTCAACTTGTCCTGCCACCTTCAATGATTTGTGTATGTGCACCTCCAGGTCTCTGTTCCCGCACCCCCTTTAAAATTGGACCATTTAGTTTATATTGCCTCTCCACATTCATCCTACTAAAATGTATCACTTCACACTTCTCCGAGTTAAATTTCATCTGCCTTGTGTCTGCCCATTTCACCAGTCTGTCTATATCCTTAGCCTTTTTATTAGAGATATATTTGAAAGATTCTCAAACCATTAACTCTGGACTGAGATCTGGCACATTAGACTTCATTGAGTGCCATCGTTAGGCCATGGTAAATGACCAGCAAACCAGCAACCAATTTGGGAAACCCCAAATTCATCTGCCCATCACTGTTTAACCACATAGCAACAGCTAATGCAGTTCAGAAATAATTGTGTGAAACCTTTTGAGAGGTTTTGATGTGAAAAGGCACTACTTCAATGTAGAACACACCCATGGCTTCTCTTTGCAAAATCTTACTTAAGCGTTGTTTTATGGTTTTTTGACCATTTGGCATCAGAGGAATTTCAGCTAATTTCAGCTATTAAGATGTTGCTATCAAATTAAATTCTGCATACAAAGGATTAAATCCACATTCAACAACAACAACTTGCATTAATAAAGTGCCTTTAATGTAGTAAAATGTCCCAAGCTGCTTCACAGGAGCGTTATCAAACAAAATTTGACACCGAGCCACATAAGGAGATATTAGGACAGGTGACCAAAGGCTTGACCAAAGAGATATGTTTTAAGGAGTGTCTCAAAGGAGGAGAGAGAGAGGTAGAGAGGCAGAGAGGTTTAGGGAGGGAATTCCAGAGCTTAGGGTCTAGGCACCCCATTTGTCTGAGCTCTGGCCGAGGCTCTCATAATCCCAGTTGTCAAATTTGAAATTCCACAGGGTATAGAATCATAGATTCAGAGAGAGTTACAGCACAGAGGGAGGCCATTCGGCCCATCGTGTTCGTGCCGGCCAAAGAAAGCTATCCAGCTTAATCCCACTTTCCAGCACTTGGTCCATAGCCCTGCAGGTTACTGCACATCCAAGTACTTTTTATATGAGTTGAGGGTTTCTGCCTTTATCATCCTTTCAGGCAGTGAGTTCCAGACCGCCACTGGGTGAAAACATTTCTCCATCGCTCCCCTCAAATCCTTCTATCAATTACTTTAAATCTATGCCCCTTGGTCACTGACCCCTCTGTGAAGGGAAATAGTTCATCGAAACAGAAAATAGGAGCAAGAGAAGGCCATTCAGCCCTTCGGGCCTGCTCCGCCATTCAAAATGATCATGGCTGATCGTCTAACTCAGTACCCTGTTCCCGCTTTTTCCCCATATCCCTTGATCCCTTTAGCATTAAGAAATATATCTTTCTCCTTCTTGAATACATCTAATGACTTGGCCTCCACTGCCTTCTGTCGTAGAGAATTCCACAGGTTCACCACCCTCTGAGTGAAGAATTTTCTCCTCATCTCTGTTCTAAATGGCATACCCCGTATCCTGAGACTGTGACCCCTGGTTCTGGACTCCCCAGCTATCGGAAACATCTTCCCTGCATCTAGTCTGTCTAGTCCTGTTAGAATTTTATATATTTCGATGAGATTACTTCTCATTCTTCTAAACTCTAGTGAATATAGGCCTAGTCGACCCAATCTCTCCTCATACGTCAGTCCTGCCATCCCAGGAATCAGCATGGTAAACCTTCGTTGCACTCCCTCCATGGCAAGGACATCCTTCCTCAGATAAGGAGACCAAAATTGCACTCAATACTCCAGATGTGGTCTCTCCAAGGCCCTGTATAACTGCAGTAAGACATCTCTTCTCCTGTACTCAAATCCTCTTGCAATGGAGGCCAACATACCATTCGCCTTCCTAACTGCTTGCTGCACCTGAATGCTCGCTTCCAGCGACTGGTGTACAAGGACACCCAGGTCTCGTTGCACCTCCCCTTTTCCCAATTTATCACCATTCAGATAATAATCTGCCTTTCTGTTTTTACAACCAAAGTGGATAATCTCACATTTATCCACATTATACTGCATCTGCCATGTTCTTGCCCACTCACCCAACTTGTCTAAATCACATTGGAGCCTCTTTGCATCCTCCTCACAGCTCACATTCCACCCCAGCTTTGTGTCGTCTGCAAACTTGGAAATGTTACATTTAGTTCCCTCATCCAAATCATTGATATATATTGTGAATAGCTGGGGCCCAAGCACTGATCCCTGCGGTACCCCACTAGTCACTGCCTGCCACCCCGAAAAAGACCCATTTATTCCTACTCTCTGCTTCCTGTCTGTCAACCTATTCTCAATCCATGCCAGTATATTCCCCCCAATCCCATGTGCTTTAATTTTGCACACGAACCTCTTGTGTGGGACCTTATCAAAAGCCTTCTGAAAATCCAAGTACACCACATCCACTGGTTCTCCCCTATCCATTCTACTAGTTACATCCTCAAAAAACCCCAGTAGATTTGTTAAGCATGATTTCCCTTTCATAAACCCATGCTGACTTTGTCCAATCCCGTTAATGCCCTCCAAGTGTTCTGTTATCACATCTTTTATAATAGACTCTAGCATTTTCCCCACTACTGATGTTAGGCTAACTGGTCTGTAATTCCCTGTTTTTTCTCTCCCTCCTTTTTTAAACAGTGGGGTTACATTTGCCACCCTCCAATCTGTAGGAACTGTTCCAGAGTCCATAGAATTTTGGATGACCACCAATGCATCCACTATTTCTGGGGCCACTTCCTTTAGTACTCTGGGATGTAGATTATCAGGCCCTGGGGATTTGTCAGCCTTTAGCCCCATTAATTTCCCAGCACTATTTTTTTACTAGTACTGGTTTCCTTCAGTTCCTCCCTCTCACTAGACCCTTGGTCCCTAACATTTCCGGGAGGTTATTTGTGTCCTCCTTTGTGAAGACAGAACCAAAGTATGTGTTTAATTGTTCTGCCATTTCTTTGTTCCCCATTATAATTTCCCCCATTTCTGACTGTAAGGGACCTACATTCGTCTTCACTAATCTTTTTCTCTTGACATATTTATAGAAGCTTTTACAGTCAGTTTTTATGTTCCCTGCTAGTTTACTCTCATACTCTATTTTTCCCCTCTTAATCAATCTCTTTGTTCTCCTTTGCTGAATTCTAAACTGCTCCCAATCCTCAGGCTTGCCGCTTTTTCTGGCAATTTTATATGTCTCCTCTTTGGATCGAATACTATCCCTAATTTCTTTTGTAAGCCACAGTTGAGCCACCTTTCCTGTTTTATTTTTGCGCCAGTCAGGAATGAATAATTGTTGTAATTCCTGCACACGTTCTTTAAATATTAGCCATTGCCTATCCACCGTCATCCCTTTTAGTAAAGTTCCCCAACCTATCATAGCCAACTCACACCTCATACTTTCGTAATTTCCTTTATTTAGATTCAGGACCCTAGTTTCGGATTCGACTACTTCTCTCTCCATCTTAATGAGGAATTCTATCATGTTATGGTCGCTCTTCCCTAAGGGACACTGCACAACAGGATTGTTAATTAATCCTTTCTCATTGCACAATACCCAGTCTAGGATCACCTGTTCTCCAGTTGGTTCCTCAACGTATTGGTCTAGAAATCCATCACATACACACTCCAGGAATTCCTCCCCCATTGTATTATTGCTAATTTGGTTTGACCAATCTATATGTAAATTAAAGTCACCCATGATTATAGTTGTACCCTTCTTGCATGCGTCTCTAATTTCCTGTTTTATGCCCTCCTCTACATCTCCACTACTGTTTGGGGGCCTATAGACAACCCTCACCAACGTTTTCTGCCCCTTGGTGTATCTTAGCTCCACCCATACAGATTCCACATTGTGATTTTCTGAGCCAATATCCTTCCTCACTATTGCATTGATTTCCTCCTTTGCTAACAATGCCACCCCACCTCCTTTCCCTTTTTGCCTGTCCTTCCTAAATATTGAATACCCCTGGATGTTCAGTTCCCACCCTTGGTCACCCTGCAGCCATGTCTCCGTAATCGCAACTAAATCATACCCGTTAATATCTATCTGCGCTGTTAATTCATCTACCTTATTGCGAATGCTCCGCGCATTTAGACACAATGCCTTTAGACTTGTCTCTTTCAGATTGCTAGCCATCTTAGTTTTATTTTGCACTATGGCCCCATTTGTTTCTCGCCCTTGTTTTCTCTGCCTTCCACTATTGCTTCTTCTAGATAGATGAGGGCTGTGCAGTAGACGTGGTCTACATGGACTTCAGCAAAGCATTTGACAAGGTACCGCATGGTAGGTTGTTACATAAGGTTAAATCTCATGGGATCCAAGGTGAGGTAGCCAATTGGATACAAAATTGGCTTGAAGACAGAAGACAGAGGGTGGTTGTAGAGGGTTGTTTTTCAAACTGGATGCCTGTGTCCAGCGGTGTGCCTCAGGGATCGGTGCTGGGTCCGCTGTTATTTGTTATTTATATTAATGATTTGGATGAGAATTTAGGAGGCATGGTTAGTAAGTTTGCAGATGACACCAAGATTGGTGGCATTGTGGACAGTGAAGAAGGTTATCTAGGATTGCAACGGGATCTTGATAAATTGGGCCAGTGGGCGGATGAATGGCAGATGGAGTTTAATTTAGATAAATGTGAGGTGATGCATTTTGGTAGATCGAATCGGGCCAGGACCTACTCCGTTAATGGTAGGGCGTTGGGGAGAGTTATAGAACAAAGAGATCTGGGAGTACAGATTCATAGCTCCTTGAAAGTGGAGTCACAGGTGGATAGGGTGGTGAAGAAGGCATTCAGCATGCTTGGTTTCATTGGTCAGAACATTGAATGCAGGAGTTGGGATGTCTTGTTGAAGTTGTACAGGGCATTGGTGAGGCCACACTTGGAGTACTGTGTACAGTTCTGGTCACCCTATTATAGAAAGGATATTATTAAACTAGAAAGAGTGCAGAAAAGATTTACTAGGATGCTACCGGGACTTGATGGTTTGACTTATAGGGAGAGGTTAGACAGACTGGGACTTTTTTCCCTGGAGAGTAGGAGGTTAAGGGGTGATCTTATAGAAGTCTATAAAATAATGAGGGGCATAGATAAGGTCAATAGTCAAAATCTTTTCCCAAAGGTAGGGGAGTCTATAACGAGGGGGCACAGATTTAAGGTGAGAGGGGAGAGATACAAAAGGGTCCAGAGGGGCAATTTTTTCACTCAAAGGGTGGTGAGTGTCTGGAACGAGCTGCCAGAGGCAGTAGTAGAGGCGGGTACAATTTTGTCTTTTAAAAAGCATTTGGACAGTTACATGGGTAAGATGGGTATCGAGGGATATGGGCCAAGTGCAGGCAATTGGGACTAGCTTAGTGGTATAAACTGGGCGACATGGACATGTTGGGCCGAAGGGCCTGTTTCCATGTTGTAACTTCTATGATTCTATGATTCCCTTTCTGTCTTATGTTTCTATCCTTGTTTCCCCCTCCTCTGACTCCCCACTCAGTTTCCCACCCCCCTGCCATTCTAGTTTAAACCTTCCCCAACAGCACCAGCAAACACCCCCACGAGGACATCGGTCCTGGTCCTGCTCGGGTGTAACCCGTCCCGCTTGTACAGGTCCCACCTTCCCCAGAACCGGTCCCAATGTCCCAGGAATCTAAATCCCTCCCTCCTACACCATCCCTGCAGCCATGCATTCATCTGGTCTATTCTCCTGTTCCTATACTCACTAGCCTGTGGCACTGGTAGTAATCTTGAGATCACTACCTTTGAGGTCCTGCTTTTTAATTTATCTCCTAACTCCTTAAATTCACCTTGCAGGACCTCATCCCTTTTTTTTTTTACCTATGTCGTTGGTACCGATATGGACCACGACTACTGGCTGTTCACCCTCCCCCTCCAGAATGCCCTGCAGCCACTCCTATTCTAGGTCCTCCCTATCCACTGCATCTAGTCCCCTCATAATTTTATATACCTCAATTAAATCTCCCCTCAGCCTCCTATGTTCCAAAGAAAACAACCCCAGCCCATCCAATCTTTTCTCATAGCTAAAATTCTCCAGCCCTGGCAACAACCTCGTAAATCTCCTCTGTACCCTCTCTCGTGCAATCACATCCTTCCTGTAATGTGGTAACCAGAACTGTACGCAGTACTCAAGCTGTGGCCTAACCAATGTTTTATACAGTTCTGGCATAACCTCCCTGCTCTAATATTGATGCAATTGGTGGCATAACACGATTGTGTCACTGACTGTGAAGTTACAGAAGTTTCAGCAGACCATTAAGAAATCTACACGAAAATCAAATTGCAAAAGTTCTGAAACTGTTTTCACAACATGCTATCCCAAGAGCTAGGTTTGCTCAAGCCCCCTCCAAAATATCCATCAAAACTTATGGGCTCAAGTCAGTTGTGTATTCTATCCACTCGTCTGCTAATAAATCTAATTTGCCTCTGACATTTTTCTTCTCTATATCTGTTTATAGATTTGCTCAGTACTTGGTTTTCTGATTAATACTTTTCCTTTTTTAAAAAGGAGTCTACATAAAGCCATGGGTATATAATTGCAAACTTTACAATACCATTCCAGACATTTAGATCAATTTTATCCAGGATATAAATTTAATTTTAAAAAATTCTTTCATCTGGTCATATATTCAAGTTTGTTTCCCCGCTGCTGAGTGGGGTACTGAAGATCTCAGACGATTCACAAAATACACTACTTATAATATTTGTAAGAAGAATTTAACATGTATTGTCAGTGTTAAATATAAAACAGAATGAGAGATCTTCAGATCAATACATGTTCTTTACCATACACATAGCATTTAGTCCAAGATTTGGATAAATTTTAATACAAATCGGAAATTTCAGTCATACAGATATAGGGAATTTTAAATAGAGTACAACAGTCAACATAAGCTCATACTGAGAGTTTTTGTTTGCGAGAACAGAACACTTCAGTAAGGAGCTGGATCTCAACAAATTGTAATAGTTTTTATGTAAGTACTTTAAGGCAAAAAGATTCTATGTTAAGACAACAGGAACTTTACTTACTGCCAGAATGCCTGTCAGCTGACTGTAAAAGAGGCCAAACATCCCTCCAAACATCACTATGCCCATGAAAGTAGATATCCGCAGCAAGGCCAGCTCGTGCCTGAATATAAACAGCTCCTTTGGGGAAGGAAAAAATAATTGAAGCTTAACTCTCAGTATTAACGACATGGTTTTGAAAGATGGTCATTATAAGAGGATTAAATGGAGACTCCAGTTTCATTTGATTGCAATATCTAATAGGATTTAAATGCTTAAATCTGTATGAAATATTTCGGAAATCTTGGTCCTGATATTTACGGGGAGGCAGGGAGGGAGCAAAGGCACGTGTTTGCGGGGGGGATCCCGGAAATGCCGGGAACGCGAAGGTCCTGCCAAATTTAAAGGCAGGACCTCATTGTCATTTTTTTTTATTGAGAGGCTGGCTGCCAGGCGGGAAAGCCAGCAGCAGAAGTCCGCAGTTGGGGATGGTCCCCAGCAACCGGGAATCATCACTGGGTTGGTGGGAGGCGAGTTGGACTGGTAATCGGGAGGGAGGGAGGATCGGAAGATGTGGCAGGGTTGAATGGGGGGGGGGGGGGGGGCGAGTCGGACTGGCAATCAGTAGGAAGGGGGACTGGGGGAGATCATGGGTTGGTGGGGGGGGGGGGCGGGGCGGGGGGGGAGTCAGACTGGCAATCGGAAGGGATGGGGGGACCGGGAGGGATCATGGGTTGGTGGGGGGGGCGGGGGGGGGGGGGGGGGGGGGGGGAGTCAGACTGGCAATCGGAAGGGATGGGGGGACCGGGGGGGATCATGGGTTGGTGGGGGGGGCGGGGGGGGGGGGGGGAGTCAGACTGGCAATCGGAAGGGATGGGGGGACTGGGAGGGATCGCGGTTCGAGGGGGGGGGGGGGCGGGGTGGGCGGAGGTGGTGGTCGGCCGATTGCGGCAGAAGATTTGCTTGAGGGACCGGGGGAAGCATTCCTGCTTCTCCTGGCCCAGTGCTCTATAAAGCACTTAGATGCAGGATCTGGCTGTTTCCACCTCCCTTCACCTGTCGGGTTTCCTGAGCCCTGAGAAATCCAGCCAGCCAGCGGTAAATTCTGCCAAAATCTGAGGAACAGAGCTTCATTATCATATTATAATTGCAGACCGGCCTCTCCAGAGCGGGTTACTCGGATACCCCCAAACCTGTCACAGTTAAAGCAGCAGTAGGCGTGCTCGCAGCCTGTCATGGGGGTTTAAAATTACTCCCCTTATTTTACTCAGAACAAAGAATGTAAAAAACATGAAAATCCCATTGGTGACCAGAATGGAAACCAAAAGAGCTTTGTGCAATTTCTCAACTCATGTCAGCATACAGATTAGTTTTGCTTTTAATGTAAGATGTTGTCACATTTACTGAGTTCCAAATCATGCAGCTTTCAGTTCATATTCTGCAATCTGTACACCTTTAAAAGCTTATAACCAGTCTTTTCTTCTTTAAAATAATGATTCATTTACATTTGGTCTTGTTCTACAGAGCAGGGATCAATATAGTAAAAAAAATATATACATTTCTGCATATTCAATCCAATGCATACAAACACTGAAATCCAACATACCGTGAATTTGTATTTTAGAACATAACTAATAATAACAAATTACAAGGTGTATAGTTTCAGAGTATAATGACCAAAGGGCTTTATGGATGAGTGAAAATATTGCCTTTGTTTTACGTGTGATTGGGGGGAGGGTGGTTCTTCCTGGTCATTGGGACTCAATAGGGCAATGGACTATTCACTGCGGCATCAGGGATACTGGCCAAACAGTTTTTAAACCAAAAAGAAGTCTCCATTCTTCATTCTTCCTTCTCCCTCCTTCCTTCTCCCCCCCCCCACCTCCCACTCACACAATCAACTCATAACACTTAAATATGTGTAAAACTTTGCAGTTCCTGCCAATTTACTTTTACAGATCAAAAAGCAATTTTTCTGAATCAGGTTCGGGGCAGCCCTTGCAAGCTCCAATGTTTTTTTTCCATTTTGTATCTGACTCAACAATAACAACTTGCCTTTAAATGTAGTAAAACATTCCAAGGCGCTTCAGAGGAGCGATTATCAGACAAAATCTGACACTGAGCCACATAAGGAGATATTAGGGCAGGTGACCAAAAGCTTGGTCAAAGAGGTAGGATTTAAGGACCGTCTTAAAGGAGTGGAGAGAGTTAGCGAGGTGGAGAGGTTTAGGGAGGGAGTTCCAGAGCTTAGAGCCTAGACAGCTGAAGGCACTGCCGTCATTGGTGGGGAGAAGCAATGAGGAAGCCTCCGAAAGCTTGTGAAATTTAAAATAAATTTGTTGGACTATAACTTGGTGTTGTAAATTTGTTTACAATTGTCAACCTCAGTCCATCACCGGCATCTCCACATCATAACAAATCATAGGTAGTGGAGCGGTCGGGAGAGGTGGTGGTGAGGTAGTGCCGAGTGTCGTCAGTGTACATGTGGAATCTGACATCGTTTTGTCGGATGATGTCACCGAGGGGCAGCATATAGATAAGAAATAGGAGGGGGCCAAGGATAGATCCTTGAGGACTCCAGAGGTAACGATGCAGGAGCGGGAACAGAAGCTATTGCAGGAGATTCTCCGGCTACGACTGGGTTAATAAGAATAGAACCTACCCAGCTGGACAACGGAGGAGAGGCGTTGGAGGATAGTGTGGTCAATCATGTCAAAGGCTGCAGATAGGTTCAAGGACTTTGGAGAGGAAAGGGAGGATGGCGATGGGGCGGTAGTTTGCAAAGACAAAGGGGTCAAGAGTGGGTTTTTTTGAGGAGGGGGTGATGACGGCAGATTTGAAAGGCGACAGGTCAGTACCAGAGGAGAGGGAACCATTTACAATATCAGCCATCGTGAGGGCTAGGAGGTGAAGTTGTGAGGTCAGCTGTTTAGTGGGAATGGGGTTGAGAGAGCCAGAGGTAGGTCTCATGGACAAGATGAGCTCGAAGAGGACATATGGGGAGATAGGAGGGAAACTAGAGAAAGGGCAGTGGGGAACCTTGGGGGAAGCTTGGCTTGGTGGGCTAAGGGAAGGGAAAGATGTGGCAAAGGCAGCAGAATGGATGGCCTCAATCTTAATAATAAAGAAGTCCATGAGCTCCTCACACATATTGTTGAAGGTGAGTGTGGAGGGAAGAGGGGTTTAAGAAGATTCAGAAGAAAATAACATGCAAACATATTCTTAAATCTGCTGTGGCCAATACTAATGTAAAAGGGCTGGATTGTTACTGCATTGTTCATTTTTAAGTAGTTTTATTACATAATACAAAAAAGTAGATTACTCATCAATAACCTTGTAAAAGGAAAACTATATTGTGCACATACCATTAGAATTTCAGTTTCCCCTAGTCTCTTCCAATTGGAGAAATTGTCTAGTAGCTTGTTCTAACTTTAAAAATACATCTGTATTCCGATTCGGGCCTAATTTCTATGAAAACCAGTCTATGACAAATGTTACCTCTCAACCCCATTCAACTTTCCAATTAAAGTGGAGAGAGCAGGATGAGATGTGTGAAGGGAATAAATGCAGAGAAATTGTTTTCAAATAATTTTCCTTTTTGAACATTCTCCTTCAAGCAGCTTCTACATACTCCTTAGCACAGTGTCCTGAAGTACAAAAAAACTGGATTAACATTAGTGCGAACTCCTAGGTCAGTGTCACAAAAAACACAAACACGTGGATAACATAAATCACAGAAAAACAGAAACAAAAGTAAAATTCTCTGGGCACTAAATTGGGCCGTGTCGCGCCCATTGTTTCATTGTGTTAGCACAAATATCGAAAGGTGGAATCGTGTAAAGTGGGGAGAAAATGGATACAATCAGTGTACAATGCTGATTTAAAGTGATAGACACCATTTTGGCACTTAACGCTCAACTCAATGCACAGTCTTAACCCCGACCATCTGAACGTGTCTTAGAGTGTCTGGAGGACCCCTCACCGGCGCTATTTAAAGGGACCCTGCAGGATTTACAGGTCAGTGGCTGGATTATTGCTTCTGGCTGCCGAGACATTTGTAAGTGTTTTTGGAGGTCTCCTAGACTTGAGTACTAGGACGCGGGGACATAGCCTAACATTTAGAGCCAGGACATGCAGAACTGAAGTTAGGAAATGCTTCTACACGCAAAGGATGGTAGAAATTTGGAATGTTCTTCTGCAAACGGCAGCTGATGCTAGCTCAATTGTGATTGTTAATTCTGAGATTGATAGATTTCTGTGAACCAAGGGTATTAAGGGATATGGGGCTAAGGCGGGTATATGGAGTTAGGTCACAGGTCCACCATGATCTCATTGAATGGCAGAGCAGGCTCGAGGGGCTAAATGCCACTGCCACTTGCTGCCTCTTGATATGCGCCACCTTCACCTGCAAAAAAGCGGGACGTGTGTCTGGGTGATGTGCCTGTCATGGTTGAATAGCTGCCAGTGTGTGTGTGGCCTGTGAGTTGTGGGTGGGCGGCTTGCAACAGTGGTAATGTGTAAGGGTGAGAGGAAGCATCTGATTGGAAGATTTGAGTACTGATGGAAAGAGTTTGTTGGTATGTGGGTGATGGGGAGTGTTGTGCATGGAGCTGTGGGTGATGGGGTGTAGTGCGTGGAGCAGTGGATGCGGCTAGTGGTGCAGTTGGAAGGAGACGTCACTTGACAGTTGACCTCGTTCACCTTGACCACTCTTGTCAAAGCATTGAACTTCATCAATGTTCGTGGTGCTATGCTCCTGGCACTGACTTCGTCCCCCGCTGCCTTTTGGCCAAATGTCTGGAGGGCCTCTTGCCACCCCTGCCGCCCCCCCTCCGCGGCTATAGGATGTCCCTCCTTCTGACCATCTCTTGCATCAAGGTCTCTAGTACATCAGCAGAGAACCTTGGTGCATGCTCTCTCGCAGGCCTGGTACCAGCTCAGATCAGCAGATTGGTACGGTCTGGGGTGCAGATTGAAGGATGTGGGATTTAGTAGTGCACAACCTTTATTCAATGTTTTAACATAACTCATCGGTGTGTAAACATAGGATACGGGACCTGCATCTGAGTTTTACGTGTGTGATGTCTGATCTCCATTCAGACTCTGTGCAGACAGCAGACTGTTATTTTTAGCCGGCTACCTTTATGAGATTTGAAAAGACATCCTCTCTTGAAGAGATTGGGGCTCCAGCTGCTGGTGGAAAGTGTAAATTGCATTGAAACCTCATGCTGATTTCCAACACAGCTTGCAGCTAAGTCCCCAGGCCTCACAAAAGTCTCGTCCCGCCTGTGCAGGGACCATCGGGCGCGGGGTATCAAATTTTTCCCCCACTGTGTCAACACATGAAACACAATTCTTTCACGAGCACTCCTGCAAGTTTCAGGTCAGGTAATTTAATCACAGAATGACGTCTCTAAATTTCATCAGTCACCAGTGAAAACTGTGCCACTGGTGTTTACCAAGGGAGAATGCAATATCAGTGTATAATTACATTTGCATTGATATTGCAACATTAAGTCCTTAAATACTGTTTTAGCAGCAGTTAATATTAGAGCAAACTATTGAACAATTTGTTCCATGTCACAAGTAGGAACACAGGAAGCAATCCTCCAGGATTGAAAAGAATACACAATGAATGGGAGGACCCTAGGCAAGACAGAGGGTCAGAGGGATCTTGGTGTGCAAGTTCACAGATCCCTGAAGGCGGCGGAACAGGTAGATAAGGTGGTAAAGAAGGCATATGGGATACTTGCCTTTATTAGCCGAGGCATAGAATATAAGAGCAAGGAGGTTATGATGGAGCTGTATAAAACACTGGTTAGGCCACAGCTGGAGTACTGTGTGCAGTTCTGGTCGCCACACTACAGGAAGGATGTGATCGCTTTGGAGAGGGTGCAGAGGAGATTCACCAGGATGTTACCAGGGCTGGAGCGCTTCAGCTATGAAGAGAGACTGGGAAGATTGGGTTTGTTTTCCTTGGAGCAGAGGAGGCTGAGGGGGGACATGATTGAGGTGTACAAAATTATGAGGGGCACAGATAGGATGGATACTAAGGAGCTTTTTCCCTTCGTTGAGGGTTCTATAACAAGGGGACATAGATTCAAGGTAAAAGGCGGGAGGTTTAGAGGGGATTTGAGAAAGAACTTTTTCACCCAGAGGGTGGTTGGAGTCTGGAACTCACTGCCTGAAAGGGTTGTGGAGGCAGGAACCCTCACAACATTCAAGAAGCATTTGGATGAGCACTTGAAATGCCATAGAATACAAGGCTACGGACCAAATGCTGGAATATGGGATTAGAGTAGACTGGGCTTGATGGCCGGCACGGACACGATGGGCCGAAGGGCCTCTATCCGTGCTGTATAACTCTATGACTCTATGATATACGGAGTGGTCAAAAATGAGACAATTTTTTTTTTAAATGCTAAATTACCAGATTTTGTACTACATTGTACAGATTAACATACATGGGAGGGCTTTTTGCGAGGCATGACTGAGTATAACTGCTTAAGTACAAATATAGCAAAAACTAAGGGGTAGAGTTTCCACTTTAGGCGCAACTGGGCTGGTCAGGTTCCGTTTTAAGTTTCCACTAAAATTCGTTTGTATAATCGCAAATGTAAAATCGTCCATGAACCAGTGCAATCAGGCAGTGTAATAGAACGGAATAGTTTCTTTTTTTTTCTTTCCGTTAAAGAGTGGTAACTTAGTGCAGTTTTATTAATACAGCTGAAAATAGGTTTATCACCAAAGTAAGCATGTTCGCATATCCTCCACAAGAGCAACCTGAAAATGACCGAACCATTTAATAGTTTAATTAGTGTACACTAGTCAGTTTCTTGGTGAATTATATATTTTTTGATATGAAAAAACTTTTAAAATGTTACTCGTTTCCTCGTGCCATTTGAAGAGCCATCTCGAACCAGTGCGATCGGCAGAATCGCACAATTTCAACCTGGGGCCGTGGCCAGTGTGGTGGGCGGGGCCTAATTCAGGCGAATGGAATCTTAAACCAGCATAAAAGGTGGTGGAAAACATGAATGTAAGTGGTTTTGGGCGTAACTCGCCATTTTAAATTCCTCGATCTTTTGTGCTCGTTCAGCCAATTCTGGCCGGATTGCGTTGGAATCTGGGCACAAAACTAGCAGGGACTCTGCCCCATACGTTGTTATTTCAACAATTTAGAATCAATTTGACAAACTCTCCAGGTTGAAAGCTTCAATTACAGTTTGGTAATAAGTCAACAATTCCCAATACATGCATCTTTCTCAGTAATTCTTAAAAGAAAACCTTGCAGTGTATGCTATACAGTGCGTATCTGTACGGGGACTGCTGTCAATTGAACATTGGAAAACTATTGCAAGGGGGTGACTGTAAGATGTGCCATTTTAAGATGAGAGAAAAATCACAGTGGCATCCTGAGAGTTGGTTGCTGGCCCACCCTCTTGGCCTATGTTGGTGTGTGGCATAATTAAACCACGAATAAAATAAATTAAAATTGCTGCATTACCTGCTGTCCTGTACAACAGTTCAAATATTGTAAAAGTACTGCAAGGCAGACCCATTTGAGATTTAACATCAGCACAAAGTTATCAGAGGGAACACTGAATCAATTTTCTTACCTCTTTTACTTTTGTTAGAGGCTGGAGGTAGTAATATTGGCAGAAATTGAGGACCAATGTGAAGAAACTCAAGAACTGTGTGTAGAAACATAGTAGTAGGAAGAGCCAGTGATTGTCCTCTCCAACACAATTATTTATCCTGTGAAGAATTTTTTTTGCACGTACGTTCGGAGGAGGTGGGAGGAAGTGGAAAAAGAAATAAAAAGTTTTACATTCACAATAACGTAAACAAGACCAATAAATTCAAAAAGATTAATTTGAACCAAAAATCTTAAAGCAATTTGATTGGTACAGTTCATGAACATAGATAACGAATACTTCAATTGAATCCTGGGTTTCAAGCCAATTCCTTGCAATTAATGCTTCTTCTCCCACCACCATCTTTATTTGGTGACCAACAGCTTTTATTTGTAGAGCAATATAAGGCAAATGGTGGCACAGTGCAGCGTGCCTACAGGTCTATTGTGTGGCTCAATTGGCATCAGCGTGAAACCTTACCCCTAAGGTGGGTTAAGACACCATCACCACTGATTCAACACTCAGATTTCAGGTGATTAGAGATCCCATTCAACCTCTAAACATCGCTCTGAGAGGGTATGAGATAATAGTTTACAGCTGTAAGTGATATTCAGAAGCTTGTGGCTTTAAATCTCACTCCAGAGATTTAAGCACATAATCTAGGATGATACTTCAGTGCAATACTAAGGGAGTGCTGCATTGTCGGAGGTGCTGTCTTTTGGATGAGACATTAAACCGAGGCCCTGTCTGTTCTCTCAGGTGGACGTAAAAGATCGCACGGCACTTTTTGAAGAAAAGCAGGGAAGTTCTCCCAATGCCCCAAGCCACCCGTTCTTCCACCCCCCCCCCCCAGACGTCTTTGGTTATTTTATAAATGTTATTTTTATGATTAAATATGCAGTTGAATCAGAAATAAAACCGGCCACTGTAACTGCTTTGGAAAAATTAATTCCCTGATTGTGATTGATTGAAATTGCAGTCTTTCGCTTGGTTGCTTTTCTGTCGAATCGTTCACAACTTGTATTTCAGCAAATCAGTATCTTCAAGTTGATTATTTGAGCTTACAAGAAAAATGTGATACTTTTTTCTGCTGAGCAGATTTAATGTGACGAGCTATAGGCAAGACTTTTAATTACTTTGCTGTATCTTTTTAGGTCGTTAGCATTTCTTTGTGAAGGTAAAAGAAGAAAACTGCGAAAGTTGTAAATAAAACAAAAGCAGAAAATGCTGGAAACACAGCATCTATAAAGAGAAAAGGCAGGTTCACTGAGTTCTAATAAAGAATATCCATCTGAAGCATCAAGTCCTGACTTTTCTCTTTTCAGATGTTGTCAGGCTGACTGAATGTCAGCATTTCCTGTCTTTGTAAAATCAGTAATATTTGGAAACTGGGTAAGGCTTTGCACATGTGGGCTTTGACCACGAGGGGGCAGAAGTGTTTCATTAAGGTGCTCTGTCACCATGAATGGCAGGGTCTAAATTAATAATCAGAACCTGGATTGCTGCTTTAGTCACATGCAAATTGGCACAGGGACAAACAGATCAGAGTGTTAAATGCGTGGCTCAAAGAGTGGTGTGGGAGTCAGGGATTTCGATTCATGGGGCACTGGCATCAGTACTGGGGAAAGAGGGAGCTTAACCGGGCTGGGACCAGTGTCCTGGCGAATCGAATAACTAGGGCGGTAGATAGAGCTTTAAACTAAAAAGGGGAGGGGGGGGGGGAGGAGTCAGGTGGGGAGAAATTTAGAAATCTAATGAGAAAAGTCAAGGCAACAGAGCAGTGTAGTGATTTGGGTAAAGATAAGCAGAGTGTGACTGGAAGGGACAGAGAGTTTACCAATGATAGAGTATTAACAAGTGAGGTCAAAGCAGGAAAAAAATGGTAAAAAGTCAAAATTAAAGGCTCTTCATCTGAATGCACGGAGCATTTGTAACAAGATAGACGATTTAGAGATAAATGGGCTTGATCTAATAGCCATGGTTGCAAAGTGACCACGATTGGGAACTGAATATTCCAGGATACATGATGTTTAGAAAAGACAGGCAGAATGGAAAAGGAGGGAATGTAGTCCCAATAATAAAGGATGAGATAAGGACAGTGGTGAGAAAGGATCTGGGCTCAGAAGATCAGGAAGTGGAATCAGCATGGGTGGAAATAAGAAATAACAAGGGGCAGAAAACACTGCTGGGAGTAGTTTATAGGCTCCCGAATAGGAGCTATACCAATAGACAGAGTATTAATCATGAATTAATAGGAGCTTGTAACAAAGATAACATGCAGTAATCAATGGGAATTTAATCTTCATATAGACTGGGCAAGTCAAATTGGCAAAGGTAGTTTGGAGGACAAGTTCATGGAATGTATTCGAGACGGTTTCCAAGAGCAATACGTCATGGAACCAACCATCATAGCCAAGGTGTCCTGAAACCAATTGCAGTGCCTAGAACAATATGTTGTGGAAACAACCAGGGAACAGGCTATTTCAGCTCTGCTCTTATGTAATAATGATGTGGAGTTAATAATTACAGTCTTATGTAATAAGACTGGGTTAATTAGTAATCTCACAGTAAAGGATCCTCTGGGGAAGAGTGATCATAATATGATAGAATTTCACATTGAGTTTGAGTGTGATGTGCTTGAATCCGAAACTGGAGTCTTAAACTTAAATAAAGCCAATTACATAGGTATGAGAGGCGAGTTGGCGAAGGTAGATTGGGAAATTAAATTAAAGGATATGATGGTTGAAAAGCAACGGCAAACATTTAAAGAAATATTTCAATATTCCCAACAAATATACATTCCATTGAGAAATAAAAACTCCATGGGAAAAGTGATCCACCCTTGGCTAATTAAAGAAATTAAGGATAGTATTAGATTAAAAGAAGAGGCCTATAATGTTGCCAAGAAGAATAGTAAGCCTGAGGATTGGGAGAGTTTTAGAAACAGCAAAGGACGATCAGCAAAATTGATAAAAAGGAAGAAAATAGAATATGAAAGTAAACTAGAAAGAAATATAAAAATGGATTGTAAAAACTTCTGCAAGTATGTAAAAAGGAAGAGTGGCAAAAGTAAACATTGGTCCCCTAGAGGCTGAGACAGGAGAAATTATAATGGGGAATTGGGAAATGGCAGATGCGTTAAACAAATATTTTGTATCTGTCTTCACAGCAGAAGACACAAAAAGCACACCAGAAATAGTGGGGAACTAAGGGTCTAATGAGAGTGAGGAACTTAAAGTAATTAATATCAGAAGAGAAAAAGAACTCGAGAAACTAATGGGACTAAAAGATGATAAATCCCCTGTACCTGATGGCCTACATCCGAGGGTTCTAAAAGAAGTGGCTGCGGAGATAGTGGATGCATTGGTTGTGATCTTCCAAAAGTCCTTAGATTCTAGAATGGTCCCAACGGATTGGAAGGTAATGAATGTGACCCTGCTATTCAAGAAAGGAGGAAGAGAGAAAAACAGAGACCAAGCCAGTTAGCCTGACATCAGTCGCCCGGACAATGCTGGAATCCATTATTAAGGAAGTGGTAACAGGGCACTTAGAAAATCATAATATGATTAGGCAGAGTCAACATGGCTTTATGAAAGGGAAATTGTGTTTGACAAACTTATTAGTTTTTTGAGGATGTAACTAGCAGGTTACATAAAAGAGAATCAGTGGATGTCATATATTTGGATTTTCAAAAGGCGTTCGATAAGGTGCCACGTAAAAGGTTGTTACACAAGATAAGGGCTCATGGGGTTGGGGGTAATATATTAGCATGGATAGAGGATTAGTTAATGGACAGAAAACAGAGAGTAGGAATAAACGGGTCATTCTCAGGTTGGCAGGCTGTAACTAGTGGGGTGCTGCAAGGATCAGTGCTCGGGCCTCAGCACCAACAACAAGTTTGCTGACGATACAAAGCTAGGTGAGAAAGTAAGCTGTGAGGAGGACACAAAGAGTCTGCAAAGGGATATAGACAGGTTAAGTGAGTGGGCAAGAAGGTGGCAAATGGAGTATAATGTGGGGAAATGTGAAATTATTCACTTTGGTAGGGAGAATAGAAAAACAGAATATTTTTTAAATGATGAGAAACTATTAAATGTTGGTGTCCAGAGAGACTTGGGAGTCCTCGTACAAGAAACACAAAAAGTTACCATGCAGGTACAGCAAGCAATTAGGAAGGCAAATGGTATGTTGGCCTTTATTGCAAGGGGGCTGGAATACAAGATTAAGGAAGTCTTACTACAATTGTACAGGGCTTTGGTAAGACCTCACCTGGAGTACTGTGTACAGTTTTGGTCTCCTTATGTAAGGAAGGATATATTTGCCTTAGAGGTGGTGCAACGAAGGTTCACTAGATTGATTCCTGGGATGAGAGGGTTGTCCTATGAGGCGAGGTTGAGTAGAATGGGCCTCTACTGTCTGGAGTTTAGAAGAATGGGAGGTGATCTCACTGAAACATAAGATTCTGAGGGGGCTTGACAGGGTAGATGCTGAGAGGTTGTTTCCCCTGGCTGGCGAGTCTAGAACTAGGGGTTATAGTCGCAGGATAAGGGGTCAGCCATTTAAGACTGAAATGAGGAGGAATTTCTTCACACAGAGGGTTGTGAATCTTTGGAATTCTCTACCCCAGAGGGCTGCGGATGCTGAGTCATTGAGTATATTCAAGGCTGAGATGGATAGATTTTTGGACTCCAGGGGAATTAAGGGATATGGGGATCGGGCAGGAAAGTGGAGTTGAGAATGAAGATCAGCCATGATCTGAGTGAATGGCAGAGCAGGCTTGAGGGGCCGTATGGTCGATTCCTGCTCCTATTTCTCATGTTCTTATGCTTCTTGTTAAGGACTTACATTTATCATTACAGTAAGCTGAAAGTTACTTTTTCCAAGGCTGAACAAGTTGAATATGTGCAAGCGATTTTGTTTTTTTTAAAAATGTCCAAATACCAAATCAGTGTAATCATAACACACGGTATTATAACAATGACTTTCTACATTAGCAGTTTAAATAATATTTTTCCATGCAAAAACTACTTAGCGAATGACTAAGATTTCATTGCATGACCTTGAAAAATCAATCTTCTGTCTTTGAGTTGAAGATATCAGGAGCACTGCCAGAAAATGAAAGGAACCCTGCCTTTGCTGCTGTTATTTCATATGCAAGATTCAGCATTACAGCAAAGTAAGACTGAGGTAAGTCACTGGACTCCATCTATCTTCACAAATATATATTGTTTGTGGTCACATAGAACGTACAGCACAGAAACAGGTCATTCGGCCTAACAGGTCCATGCCGGTGTTTATGCTCCATACGAGCCTCCTCCGACCCCTCTTCATCTAACCCTATTAGCATCGCCTTCTATTCCTTTCTCCCTCATGTGGTTATCTAGCTTCCCCTTAAATGGAGGGAATCTATGCTATTTGCCTCAACTACTCCTTGTGGTAGCAAGTTCTGCATTCTAACCACTCTCTGGGTAAAGAAGTTTCTCCTGAATTCTTTATTGGATTTATTAGTGATGATCTTATATTTATGGCCCTTAGTTCTGGTCTCCCCACAAGTCAAAACATCTTCTCTACATCTACCCTATCAAACCCTTTCATAATCGTAAAGACATCTATCAGGTCACCCCTCAGCCTTCTCTTTTCCAGAGAAAAGAGCCCCAACCTGTTCAATCTTTCCGGATAGGTATAACCTCTCAGTTCTGGTAACATCTTTTTTGCACCTTCTCCAGTGCCTCTATATCCTTTATATAATATGGAGACAAGAACCTGCACAATACTCCAAGTGTGGTCTAACCAAGGTTCTATATAAGTTCAGCATAACTTCTCTGCTTTTCAATTCTATCCCTCTAGAAATGAACCCGAGTACTTTGCTTTTTTTAAAATGGTCGTATTAACCTGCGTCACCACTTTTAGCGATTTGTGTAGCTGTACCCCTAGATCCCTTTGCCCCTCTACTCCATTTAGATTTTTACTTTCGAAGGAATAAGTGGTCTCCTTATTATTCCTACCAAAATGCACCATCTCACATTTACCTATATTGAAATTCATTTGCCACTTACACGCCCATTCTGCAAGTTTATTAATGTCTTTTATTTTGTCGCAGTCTTCCTCAGTACTAACTATATCCCCCAATTTGGTGTCATCTGCAAATTTTGAAATTGTACTTCCGATTCCCAAGTTCAAATCGTTATTGTAAATTGTGAACAACAGTAGTCCCAGCACCGATCCCTGCCGAACACCACTTCCCACCTTTTGCCAGTCTGAGTAACTACTCTTAACCCCTACTCTGTTTTTTGCTTTATAAGAACATAAGAATATAAGAAATAGGAGCAGGAGTAGGCCAATCGGCCCCTCGAGCCTGCTCCGCCATTCAATAAGATCATGGCTGATCTGATCCTAACCTCAAATCTAAATTCATGTCCAATTTCCTGCCCGCTCCCCGTAACCCCTAATTCCCTTTACTTCTAGGAAACTGTCGATTTCTGTTTTAAATTTATTTAATGATGTAGCTTCCACAGCTTCCTGGGGCAGCAAATTCCACAGACCTACTACCCTCTGAGTGAAGAAGTTTCTCCTCATCTCAGTTTTGAAAGAGCAGCCCCTTATTCTAAGATTATGCCCCCTAGTTCTAGTTTCACCCATCCTTGGGAACATCCTTACCACATCCACCCGATCAAGCCCCTTCACAATCTTATATGTTTCAATAAGATCGCCTCTCATTCTTCTGAACTCCAATGAGTAGAGTCCCAATCTACTCAACCTCTCCTCATATGTCCGCCCCCTCATCCCCGGGATTAACCGAGTGAACTTTCTTTGTACTGCCTCGAGAGCAAGTATGTCTTTTCTTAAGTATGGAGACCAAAACTGTATGCAGTATTCCAGGTGCGGTCTCACCAATACCTTATATAACTGCAGCAATACCTCCCTGTTTTTATATTCTATCCCCCTAGCAATAAAAGCCAACATTCCGTTGGCCTTCTTGATCACCTGCTGCACCTGCATACTAACTTTTTGATTTTCTTGCACTAGGACCCCCAGATCCCTTTGTACTGCAGTACTTTCCAGTTGCTCGCCATTAAGATAATAACTTGCTCTCTGATTTTCCTGCCAAAGTGCATAACCTCACATTTTCCAATATTGTATTGCATCTGCCAAATCTCCGCCCACTCACCCAGCCTGTCTATATCCCCTTGTAGGTTTTTTATGTCCTCCTCACTCTCTACTTTCCCTCCCATCTTTGTATCATCCGCAAACTTTGATATGTTACACTCGGTCCCCTCCTCCAAATCGTTAATATAGATTGTAAAGAGTTGGGGACCCAGCACCGACCCCTGCGGAACACCACTGGCTACTGGTTGCCAGTCCGAGAATGAACCATTTATCCCAACTCTCTGCTTCCTGTTAGCTAACCAATCCTCCACCCATGCCAGAATATTACCCCCAATCCAGTGATTCTTTATCTTGTGCAATAATCTTTTATGTGGCACCTTGTCGAATGCCTTCTGGAAGTCTAAATACACTACGTCCACTGGTTCCCCTTTATCCACCCTGTACGTTATGTCCTCAAAGAACTCAAGCAAATTTGTCAGACATGACTTCCCCTTCATAAAGCCATGCTGACTTTGTCCTGTTAAATTATGTTTATCCAAATGTTCCGTTACTGTCTCCTTAATAATAGACTCCAAAATTTTACCCAACACAGATGTTAGGCTAACTGGTCTATAATTTCCAGCCTTCTGCCTAATACCCTTTTTAAATAAGGGTGTTACATTAGCAGTTTTCCAATCCGCCGGGACCTTTGCCGAGTCCAGAGAATTTTGGAAAATTATTACCAAAGCAGCCACAATCCCTACTGCCACTTCCCTCAAGACCCTGAGATGTCAGCCATCAGGTCCAGGGGATTTATCCGCCTTGAGTCTCATTAATTTACTGAGTACCAATTCCTTAGTGATTTTAATTGTATTTAGCTCCTCCCCCCCTCGAGCCCCCTGTTTGTCCAGAGTTGGGATATTCTTAGTGTCCTCTACCGTAAAGACTGAAACAAAATATTTGTTCAGCATTTTTGCCATCTCCATGTTTCCCACCATTAATTTCCCGGTCTCATCCTCTAAGGGACCTACGTTTGCCTTAGCCACCCTTTTTCTTTTTATATGACTGTAGAAACTCTTGCTATCTGTTTTTATATTTTTTGCTATAATTTCCAGCCTTCTGCCTACTACCCTTTTTAAATAAGGGTGTTACATTAGCATATAATTTTATAATCTTTGTAACCAGCTTGCTATTCATTCTGTTATTTGTCCCCTGACACCATATGCTCTGACCTTAGTCATGAGTTTACTATGCGAAGGCCTTATCGAAGGCCTTTTGAAAACCCAAATATATTACATCTACTACAATACCCTTGTTTCTTTTACTTCTTCAAAGAATTCAAGAAGATTGTTCAAGCATGACTTTCCCTTTTGAAATCCGTGCTGACCAATCTTTATTATATTTTCAGTTTCTAGATATTTCTCTATTACATCTTTGAGTAAAGATTCCATTATCTTTCCTACCACCGACATTAAACTAACTGGTCTATAGTTCCAGTTAGTTGTGTGCTCAACAGGCAAGATACATCACTGGTGAGGAACAAAACCTTTTCTGCATTTTGCCAGCATCAGGAATCAGCGCTTCTAGGTTAGTTGCATAACAAAGCTCTCTTGACCCTGCTTCAACAATTTACGAATGTGGCATTTTTAATTTCTACACTACCCAATCTTATCGCCTCTGAGTGAAATCATCAAATGACAGGCAGTTTTGTTCTGAGGACTCCTGACCGTGAAAAACTGGGTAGAGACCTATGCGTTTCACAGGGGTGAGGTCTGAGTCACTGTGTTACCCACCCCTGTACTGTATCCACGTTCATTTACAAAACAAGCAGTAGCTATACATGTCAAATCTTACATCAAGTATCAAATAAGACAAGTTATGGATATACGTCTCTGTGTATATTATATTTCTTTTCAGTGTCAGGATTAAAAGCTTACCATGGACAATGGTGATCCATTTTCCGAACACAGTGCCCACACCGACTGCAGTGGTGAGATCGCTTTGGTCTCATCTTATTACATTTATTACATATTTCCCAGTGTTGTCTTTCTGGAACAAACAGATATAGATTTTTTTTAAATCTTAATGATCAACACCCAGACCCCACCCAGTCTTCAAAAAAGATATTTTCAAAAATCCAAATGCTTAAGCAACAGGAATAAGATTGTCTTACGAACAACAACACATCCCATCCAAACAGTAGGGAATGACATGATGCTACACAATTAAAAATGTTATCACCTCTTGGATTGTTTGAAACAATAAAATCGGTACTTTGATAAAAAAATATAAGAACTGGGGGGTTAAATTGGGCCACGTAGCACCCGTTTTATGACTGATATGCGACCACTTCAGGTTCCAAAATATGCGTGCACACTTCTGACAGGAAGTGCACAGCACGCCGTCTTGTTAAAGGGGTTTGCGCATGCCTAATGACCGCCGGCAGCATGCAGAGCAGGCAGATCATCATGCCTAATGACCGCTGGCAGCATGCAGAGCAGGCAGATTTTCATGCCTAATGACCGCCGGCAGCATGCAGAGCAGGCAGATCATCATGCCTAATGACCGCCGGCAGCATGCAGAGCAGGCAGATCATCATGCCTAATGACCGCCGGCAGCATGCAGAGCAGGCAGATCATCATGCCTAATGACCGCCGGCAGCATGCAGAGCAGGCAGATCATCATGCCTAATGACCGCCGGCAGCATGCAGAGCAGGCAGATCATGCCTAATGACCGCCGGCAGCATGCAGAGCAGGCAGATCATCATGCCTAATGACCGCCGGCAGCATGCAGAGCAGGCAGATCATCATGCCTAATGACCGCCGGCAGCATGCACAGCAGGCAGATCATCATGCCTAATGACCGCCGGCAGCATGCAGAGCAGGCAGATCATCATGCCTAATGACCACCGGCAGCATGCAGAGCAGGCAGATCATCATGCCTAATGACCGCCGGCAGCATGCACAGCAGGCAGATCATCATGCCTAATGACCGCCGGCAGCATGCAGATCATCATGCCTAATGACCGCCGGCAGCATGCACAGCAGGCAGATCATCATGCGATACAGCATGCAACGCTGAATGGAAGCTACCATTGCCTTGTAGAACTCACACTCCAGCCAACGAATCTTAACCTTCCACAGCTGAACATGACATTAAATAATATTAAGGACCGCCCACCGGCACTATTTAAATGGATCGTGCAGTATTTACAGGTTAGTTGCTGGGTATTTCTTTTGGCTGCTGGTGCAATTGTCGGCTTTTTTGGAGGTTCCCTATGCTTGGCTAAAGTTTCAGTACTCTACAGGGAGTGGTCTGACTGGTCTTACACTCCTTTTTGTGTCATTTAAAATATTCTGGCGAAAGAAGTTGCTTCCAGACATGGCTGGCCTGGTGGGGCTTCTTCTGAAAATTGAACATGACTGGGAGAATAAAGAGAGGCCATGCAGGGCAGGACGAGCTGTTAGAAGAGGGAGGAGGAGGGGGAGCAGGACACTCAGCAGGAGGCCGTCTCCGCAGAGGGTCTTCAGGGACCAATTTGCTTGCCTCTACTTCGGCGACGGCCAGTGCTTCTTCGGTTCACAAAAGAGGGCGTGACTGAAATCTGTCAACTGCTGCAGCCACAACTATCGCCTCAAAGCAGGGCAAGGGACCATGGCTCTTAATTTTTATGATTCTGGCTCCTTTCAGGCTGCTGCCAGAGATATAAGTAACACCTCTTAGTTTACAGTGCACTGCTGATGTGCAACCTACGACCACAGGTAGCACATCATGCAGGTGAATGCCCGCTATCCTGGCAGCAGTCATGATTCTTTCATTCTGAGGCAGTCCTCTGTTCCACCTGTATTTGAACCAGCACGGCAAATCAAAGGCTGGCTACTCGGAGACAAGAGTTATCACCTCGTGACATGGCTGATGACTCCGGTCAGAAACCCGCGCACACCTGCGCAGCAAGCCTACAGTGAGAACCATGCTGCCACCGGGAACATGATAGAACAGACCATCAGAGAATGAAACAGTCTGTGCCCGCATGCAGCAAGACCTGGACAACATCCAGGCTTGGGCTGATAAGTGGCAAGTAACATTCATGCCAGACAAGTGCCAGGCAATGACCATCTCCAACAAAAGAGAGTCTAACCACCTCCCCTTGACATTCAACGGCATTACCATCGCCGAATCCCCCACCATCAACATCCTGGGGATCACCATTGACCAGAAACTTAACTGGACCAGCCATATAAATACTGTAGCTACAAGAGCAGGTCAGAGGCTGGGTATTCTGCGGCAAGTGACTCACCTCCTGACTCCCCAAAGCCTTTCCGCCATCTACAAGGCACAAGTCAGAAGTGTGATGGAATACTCTCCACTTGCCTGGATGAGTGCAGCTCCAACAACACTCAAGAAGCGTGACACCATCCAGGACAAAGCAGCCCGCTTGATTGGCACCCCATCCTCCACCTTAAACATTCACTCCCTTCACCACCGGCGCACTGTGGCTGCAGTGTGTACCATTTACAGGATGCACTGCAGCAACTCGCCAAGGCTTCTTCGACAGCACCTCCCAAACCCGCGACCTCTACAACCTAGAAGGACAAGGGCAGCAGGCACGTGGGAATAACACCACCTGCACGTTCCCCTCCAAGTCACACACCATCCCGACTTGGAAATATATCGCCGTTCCTTCATTGTCGCTGGGTCAAAATCCTGGAACTCCCTTCCTAACAGCACTGTGGGAGAACCTTCACCACACGGACTGCAGTGGTTCACGGCGACAGTTCATCATCTTCTCAAGGGCAATTAGAGATGGGCACTAAATGCTGGCCTTGCCAGCGACGCCCACATCCCATGAATGAATTTAAAAAAATCAGCGTCCTCAAACAACACTTCCACTGCCTGGACTGCTCTGGAGGAGCTCTGCAATCGGGTTTCCAGATCTGTGGTACTATGCTGCATGCTGCACAACCTGGCCATTACCACCACCTATCAGGCAACAAGTTGCGAAGCAGGAGGAGGAGGAGGAAAAGGAAGCGGAGGTGGAGGAAGAAGAGGAGGAAGGGAGGCTACAACGTAAACAGCCCCTTTCTGCCAGGGCTCTATGTGATCATCTTATTCATGGGCGATACCAGTAACCTCAACTACATCTCCCCATTCAGCCACAGTCTCATCTATCCTCTCTCACTGACCACTCACATAGTCTTCTTTCTGACAACATTTATTGGTTTCTCCCTCAGTACGCTGCAGACTTAAAAACCAACACCAAATGCGAAGCTAATTCCAAATTTATCAAGTCAATCACTAAATAATACATACAAAATGAAACTAATCATACTTGTGCATTCCGTTCACGCCTGTCTTCCATGTGCCTTTGCCTTTTCAGCTTCCCCAGTACCTGCAGCATGGGAGGGGGAAGGCTACTGACCTTCAATTGAGGAGACTTTAGATGGCCTTGGAGGACGACCTCAGACAGCTCTGGGTCTAGAGGGCCTGGCTTCAAACACCACCATCTCGACATGGACTACATCAGTCTGGGCTGCCAGGCAACAGCAAGGGCATTGGCAGAGTGGCAGGGATGGGAGCAAGAATGCTGTCATCCTTCGAGAGGATAGCAGGTTCCTGTTCCATGGAGTCACTGCCACTCTCCTGGGGCGGCACCTCAGCAATCCTGGTGATTTGTTGGAGAACAGATTGCTGGACTGCTGTGACACCCAGAAGGACACTTTCAACACTGGTACCCAGAGCCACGAAGGCAGCAGTCAGCATTTCCAAGGCAGCAGTCAAAGCTTCGATGGAAACTGTTAGTGCTGCAATGGAAGCAATGACATCGGTCATCAGACACTGCATCATAGTGTGCTGATGGAGGTGATCACCCATTCCATGTTGGAAAGGATGGGCTCCAAGCTCTGCGCCAAGTTGGAGGTGGACTCCTCCATGCTCTTTGACAATGTGCACAAGCTTTCCGCCAGACTTTCCAGTGCACCAAGCATTTGGTTGTGTACACCCATCAGCCTTCTTCTGTAGCCTGGGCCATCAAAGTCCTCATCGGACTCCTGTGCAGCAGAACTTATGTGCGACCTCGCCCTCCAGCGAGCTGGCACCTGCAATATCCTTTCACCCCCCACCCTGGCTTCTGCACACTTGTGCCCGGTATCTCACCACGTGCAGGTCCCTCCTCTATCCTAGCCTCTACAGTACACACAGTGTCAGTCTCTGAGCTGGTGGCTGCGAGTGTAAGATCGAGTGATGGTGTCTCTTCATCATCATGGTCTTCTTCCTCTTCTGGCTGAGAAGATTCCAGTTCTTGGGCACCTGAAATGAAAAAGGGACAAGGGTTGGGTTGTGGTGAGGAGAGAGGAGAAAGTAAAAAGTGCGTGCTCACACCATCTGCAGCTTGTGAGTCAGAAGAGATTGTGGGATGAGGGAGCAGGGAGAACTGGGATAAGAGAAGGAGGATTAGAAACGCAGAGACCCTCATCATCAATCCCTCCAGCTCCATCAGTGGCCATGGCCTCAGCGATGCCCTTTGCCATGATGGCCAGCACTGTCTCCTCCATGGGGGTTAAAACGTATAGGCATGCTAGTCTTCCTTCAGTTTCTTGCTGCTGCCTTCTGTTATGTGCCACCTTCTCCTGCAAGAAAGAGGGAAGTGTGTTAGTGAGTATCCTGCCATATGTTTTGGTGATGTGGCTGTCATGGATGAATAGTTGCCAGTGTGTGAACTGTGAGTTGTGGGTCTGAGACTTATAACAATGCTAAGTGTGTAAGGATGAGGTAAAGCGTATGAATTTAAGTGTTGAGTACTGATTGATAAGAGATTGTTGGGGTGTATTGAACTGAGCAGTGGATGAGGCTAGTGGTGCAGTTGGTAGGATATGCCATTTGAAAATTGAACTCACTCACCTTGACAACTCGTGACAGATCATTAAACTTCTTCCTGCACTGCATCCACGTTCTTGGAGTTATACCCCTGGTATTGACATCCGCTGCTACTTCCTCCCACTGCTCCTGCCCCCATGCGGATGCAGGATGTCCCATCTTCTCTCCACCTCCTGCACCAAAGCCTCCAGTGCAGCATCAGGGAGCCTTGGTGCATGCTCTCTCGCATGTTCAGCCATTCCTCAAAGTATTAGAGCACAGATTCAGTTCACAAAGGACTCCCGCCACTTCTTCTAGCCACAATGCACCTCCCCTTTAAGAGGTACAGGCTGCCTTTAAGTAGTGCTAGCCACTCGTGACAACCCCTGTTGATGTGTGCAGCCAGTGAACAGTGCAGGCTGCATGCAGCGATCATGTAAACCAGCAGGCAAATTTAAAGTGCTGCCTGCAACGCAATGAACAGGCGCGGGTTAATCATGTTAATCCCGCGCCCGTTTTCGGGGGTTATTCAATTTAACCTCCAGGCTTTCCAGCGCAACATGTCATGGGGTGGTTGTTCTATTAGGGGCAGCTGCTGATCAAAATCCCACTGCTCACCTGCATGGGTAAATCACCCTGGGTCACTCAACACACCTCAGTTTATTTACTGTAACTGTAAATCATAGAATTATTTCTACAGTACAAGATTATGTACAACTGAGAGATAAAGCAGCTATGTTATAAATATGCACAGCTGTATTGGTCTACTAAAAGGATAATCTCCTTAAATGTGAGGATTATTACACCCCACTCCTTACAAGTGGGACAGAAGGCACTGCAATGTACGAAACATTCCTCCAACAATCAATGGCACATTATGTAATCAAAATAAATGACTATGGATGTGGAATTTCACACCCATTAGAAACGTCCTGGCAAATTCAATTACTACATCAAACATGGTGTAACAACACTTCAATACCCACGGAGTCTGCCTATTGTTTTTGTAGTCACTTTGATCTCAACATACTTTCTAGCAACTGTCTGCAACATATGGCAACATTTTTTGAGATAATTATATTGCAATCTGTGGCAGTTACACTAAAATGTGTAAGAAACCATATCACCGCAGCAACTAATGAGAAAACAATATAAAAACAAAGCTTTCAACAAACTGTTTATATTGTATAAGAGGAAATAGTTCTGCAATACTGGTTCAGACATGAGGTGCTGAAGAAAGTGCAGCACCCAGTTATAGTGCAGGGTGGATTCTACTGTTCACATGGTACCAGGCCACCAAGCTTTCCCCAATGGCTGAACAAGGCTCATCTGGGTCTGTGTTTTTGCACTGCCTTTGCTGGACCGATCGACCTGTGGATGGCCAGAAAACATGGTGACTTCTGATGTGAAGGCGGCACCAGCAGCGCCACTTTTAATTAGTGTCAGCAGTCAGAGATTTGCAAAAACATGTGGTACGCCAGAGCAGAGAGGGAGAAGAGTGGCGATGGATAGCAGAAAGTATCTACTATAAAAACATTCATGCAAACACAAAAAGTGGGTCACGCAGCATATGTGCACATTTATATATTACATACGTATGTGAGAGAGAGAGAGAGAGTGAGAGGAATATATACACAGTGGAAGTTTAAAGGCCAATAATGGAGAGGTATCGATCAGAAAGTCAGCATGGATTGTGAAGCATAGATCATGTCTGACTAATCTAGTTGAATTTTTTGAGGAGGTCACTGGCATGGATAGGGGAGTGTCATGGATGTTATCTGTATGGACTTCGGGAAGGCATTTGATAAGGTTATCACAAGAGATTATTAGCAAATATGAGAGTATGTGGAATTGGAAGTAACCTTGTGGAATTGGTTCGTCATTGATTAGGAGGTAGGAGACAAAGAGTAGGGATAAAGGAAGATGTGTTAAGTGGCATCCCCCAGGGATCTGTACTGGGACTTCAGCTTTTCACCATATATATTAATGACTCGAATAAAGGAATAGAGAGTTGCATATCCAAGTTTGCAAATGACACTAATTTAGGAGGCACAGTAACTTGTGTCAATGAGAGCAGGAAGTTGCAAAGACACATAGACAGAACTATGAGTGGGCAAAATTATGGCAGATAGAGTTCAATGTGGGGAAGTGTGAGGTTTGGGCATGCGAAAAACAAATCATATTATTTTCTTAATTGCGAGTGACTAGGAGCTGTAGAAGAGCAAAGGGATTTAGATGCCCATGTACATAAATCACTAAAAGCTAATGGACAGGCACAAAAACATCAAACAGCTAATGGAATGTTGGCCTTTATCTCAAGGGAATTGGAATTCAAAAGTGAGGAAGTGATGCTTCAGTTGTACACAGTCTTGGTCAGTCCCCCTCTGGAGCACTGCGTTCAGTTTAGGGCACCGATCCTCAGGAAGGATATATTGGCCTTGGAAGACGCAGAATCACCAGACTGATACTGGGACTTAAAGGGTTATATTATGACACGTTGCATAAACTTGGCTTTTATTCCCTCGAGTTTAGAAGGTTGAGAAGAGGTATTTAAAATGGTTAAGGGATTTGATAGGGTAGATACAGAGAAACTATTTTCTCTGATGGGGGAATCCAGAACAAGAGGGCACAATCTCAAAATTAGACCTTAAAAATCATTTGATAAAGTGCCGCACGGTAGGCTTATCATCAAGATTGCGGCCCAAGGAATGAAGGGGGCAGTCGCAACATGGATACAGAATTGGCTAAGTGACAGGAAACAGAGAGTAGTGGTGAACGGTTGTTTTTCGGACTGGAGGGAGATGTACAGTGGTGTTCCCCAGGGGTCGGTGCTGGGACCACTTCTTGATAGATATTAATGACTTGTACAGGGCACAGTTTCAAAATTTGCAGATGACACAAAACTTGGAAGGGTAGTAAACAGTGAGGAGGATAGTGATGGACTTCAAGAGGATATAGACAGGCTGGTGGGATGGGTGGACACACGGCAGATGAAATTTAATGCAGAAAAATACAAAGTGATCATTTCAGTAGGAAGAACGAGGAGGGGCAATATAAACTCGAAGGCACAACTCTAAAAGGGATACAGGAACAGAGAGATCTGGGGGTACACGTACACAAATTGTTGAAAGTGGTACGGCAGGTTGAGAAAGTGGTTAAAAAAGCATAGGGGACCCCGGGCTTTATAACTAAAGGCATAGAGTACAAAAGCAAGGAAGTCATGATGAACCTTTATAAAACACTGGTTCGGCCACAACTGGAGTATTGTGTCCAATTCTGGGCAATGCACTTTGGGAAAGATGTGAAAGCCTTAGAGAGGGTGCAGGAGAGATATACTAGAATGATTCCAGGGATGAGGGACTTCAGTTACGTGGATAGACTGGAGAAGCTGGGGTTATTCTCCTTGGAACAGAGACGGTTGCGAGGAGATTTGATAGAGATATTCAAAATCATGAAGGGTTCAGACAGAGTAGAGGGAGAGAAACTGTTCACATTGGTGGAAGGATCAAGAACCAGAGGACATAGATTTAAGGTGATTGGCAAAAGAACCAAAGGTGACATGGGGAAAAACTTTGTTATGCAGCGAGAGGTTAGGATCTGGAATGAACTGCCTGAGGGGGTGGTGGAGGCAGATACAATCGTGGCCTTCAAAAGGGAGCTGGATAAGTATTTGAAAGGAAAATATTTGCAAAGCTACAGGGAGAGAGCGGGAGAGTAGGACTAGCTGGATTGCTCTTGCATAGAGCAGGCGCGGACTCGATGGACCAAATAGCCTCCTTCCGTGCTGTAACCTTTCTATGATTTTATGATTCGAGAGCTAAGCCATTTAGGAGTGAAATCAGGAAGCACTTTTTCACACAAAGGGTAGTGGAAATCTGGAACTTACTCCCCAAAAGGTTGTGGATATTCAGTCAATTGAAATTTTAAAGACTGAGATCGATAGATTTTTGTTAGGCAAGGGTATCAAGGGATATGGAACAAGGGAGGGTAAATCGAGGTACATATCAGCGATGATCTAATTGAAGGTGGAACAGGCTCAAGGTGCTAAATGGCTTATTCCTGTTCTTATCTTCCTATGTATAAGGAAAAACAATTATGCATTGAGTCACTTCAGACTTGCACTTTAGTGCAATTTAAGATGTTGTATTTTGTGTTCATGCTTTGTCACTTTTTCGAACTCCAAAATTAATAAGTTATAGTGACACACCATTAACAGCTGACAGAGTAGCATTAACTGTAGGTCACCTAGATTCCCGCACAATCATCGTTGGTGCACAGACCAGAAGAGTGAAAAATATTTATCATATTTTAGAAATTAAATAATATCCCATCACCTCTGAGCCTAATTTTGAATCCAATCTGGAATGATAGAAAAATTTTCAGTCCATCTCATAATCCCCCAAACAGCAACAAGATGAATTTTTTTTTATTCGTTCATGGGATGTGGGCGTCGCTGGCGAGGCTGGCATTTATTGCCCATCCCTAATTGCCCTTGAGAAGGTGGTGGTGAGCCGCCTTCTTGAACCGTTGCAGTCCGTGTGGTGAAGGTTCTCCAACAGTGCTGTTAGGAAGGGAGTTCCAGGATTTTGACCCAGCGACGATGAAGGAACGGCGATATATTTCCAAGTCGGGATGGTGTGTGACTTGGAGGGGAACGTGCAGGTGGTGTTGTTCCCATGTACCTGCTGCTCTTGTCCTTCTAGGTGGTAGAGGTTGCGGATTTGGGAGGTGCTGTCAAAGAAGCCTTGGCGAGTTGCTACAGTGCATCCTGTGGATGGTACACACTGCAATCACTGTGCGCCGGTGGTGAAGGGAGTGAACGTTTAGGGTGGTGGATGGGGTGCCAATCAAGCGGGCTGGTTTGTCCTGGATGGTGTCGAGCTTCTTGAGTGTTGTTAGAGCTGCACTCATCCAAGCAAGTAGACAGCATTCCATCACACTCCTGACTTGTGCCTTGTAGATGGTGGAAAGGCAGCCTCTGACCTGCTCTTGTAGCCACAGTATTTATATGGCTGGTCCAATTAAGTTTCTGGTCAATGGTGACCCCCAGAATGTTGATGGTGGGGGATTCGGCGATGGTGATGCCGTTGAATGTCAAGGGGAGGTCGTTAGACTCTCTCTTGTTGGTGATGGTCATTGCCTGGCGCTTGTCTGGCATGAATGTTACTTGCCACTTATCAGCCCAAGCCTGAATGTTGTCCAGGTCTTGCTGCGTGCGGGCTCAGACTGCTTCATTATTTGAGGGGTTGCGAATGGAACTGAACACTCTGCAATCATCAGCGAAAATCCCCATTTCTGACCTTATGATGGAGGGAAGGTCATTGATGAAGCAGCTGAAGATGGTTGGGCCTAAGACATTGCCCTGAGGAACTTCTGCAGCCATGCCCTGGGGCTGAGATGATTGGCCTCCAACAACCACTACCATCTTCCTTTGTGCTAGGTATGTCTCCAGCCACTGGAGAGTTTTCCCCGATTCCCATTGACTTCAGTTTTACTAGGGCTCCTTGGTGCCACACTCGGTCAAATGCTGCCTCACCTCTGGAATTCAGCTCTTTTGTCCATGTTTGGACCAAGGCTGTAATGAGGTCTGGAGCCGAGTGGTCCTGGCAGAACCCAAACTGAGCATCGGTGAGCAGGTTATTGGTGAGTAAGTGCCGCTTGATAGCACTGTCAACGCCACCTTCCATCACTTTGCTGATGATTGAGAGTAGACTGATGGGGCGGTAGTTGGCCGGATTGGATTTGTCCTGCTTTTTGTGGACTGGACATACCTGGGCAATTTTCCACATTGTCAGGTAGATGTCAGTGTTGGAGCTGTACTGGAACAGCTTGGCTAGAGGCGCGGCTAGTTCTGGAGTACAAGTCTTCAGCTCTACAGCTGGGATGTTGTCGGGGCCCATAGCCTTTGCTGTATCCAGTGCACTCAGCCGATTCTTGATATCACGTGGAGTGAATCAAATTGGCTGAAGACTGGCTTCTGTGATGGTGGGGATATCGGAAGGAGGCCAAGATGGATCATCCACGTTAATCATTTTTGATGGTGTTGGTGAAATGCGAGGAATAATGGCCAGAATACCTTATTCTTCTTCAAACTGTACTACAGTATCTTTAATGCCCACTAGAACCAAGACTCAAGCAAATGGGGCCTCATTTTAATATCTCATTTAAAGCAAGATACCTCTGACAATGCAGCACTCTCTCAGTACTGCACCAGAAGTGGCAGCCTGGGATAAGTCCTGGAGTAGAGTTCAAACCCACAACCTTCTGGGTTAGTGTTAGCTTTATTGGCAGAATTGTCACCTAAGTTATTGCACACTCTTTCAACGTGTTCTGTGCCTGCAAAACTTTAAAGTGATCCAAGCTCATGTTCTGAAGCATGCTCTCCCCTCCTCTTATTTGCCAATGTAGTGTTACGTTTCTAAGAAATGACTAAATCTGGATCTGGAGCTAGCATCTCTAGCCTATTTACAATCCATGTGCTCTTTCAGATTTGTGGCTTTCAAATTTCTTTGTAAGGGGGACCCCTGCAAATATTAACACATTGCTAGGTACTCTGTGCCCTAACTTCTAAAAGACAGTGTGAGATACATGAAAGAAACAAAGTTTTATTTGTATAGCAACGGAAATAATATGCTTGTAAACCAAAAAATACAGAAATGTTCAGAGATCTGGTGACTGCAGAAACCACCTGGGATCCACTAGGGTCTGAAACCTGTTCAAAAGTCAATACTGTCATCAGACAAAGACAGTGAAATTCCTGCAGGGAAAATGGAGTACTGAACACAAAAAACTTTTGACATTCAGCAAACAAAATTTCAGGATGTACTTTCTGGACTCCTGGTCCCTGCCACAATGCAGATAAAATTGCCACAGAATAATTCAAAACATGAAAAGAAAACACAGAACTGAACAAGGGTAAGTGTATTTCCAATTCCGAGCATGTGCATGTGCATGCAACATTCAATAACAAAACAATCTCCTCGGATCACATACCCATAAAGAATGAGACAGGCACATACTGTAGATTCCTCATCAGAAGACAACGGGGTAAATCTTGACTTGATGCGACAGGTGCTAGCGCATTGCAGAACCATTTTACATCTCTCCTGATTTTTATTTCCATAAACTTCGCTATCAGCTGTTTTACACTACGGCATAAAATCAAAACCTACCCCAAATAGTCCAAAACAAAGAAAAATAGCTCAAGCCTTTTTACAGAATATTACACAAATAAAAATATCCCTGTTCCTTTTTACTTCACACATCAACATATTTTGAAAATCCAAAAACTGTGCCATTAATAAAATTGGAACAATCCCAATTTTCTGTAGGCTCCAAAATTCAGCCTCCAAACCCTAATCTTAATTGGATGCTGAAAGAACAAGCATGACTGCATCTAAAATGGTTACTGCAACCCAAAACAGTAATAAAGCCGACATTTTAAAACACAAAAAGCTTGTCAAGGTATATGTATCAAGCACTGTTGGATTATGTGTACTTGGGTTATAGCTGATATGACATATCATGCCAAAAAGCCATGCCAAAAACTCTGTTTATTTTTTTGTAATGCACTGGGCTCTGCCATTTATTCTCTAGTTACTAACTGGCTGCTCTAAGTAGATGGTGGAAGAGATCAAGCAGGTGATTTTAAACCCCAAGAACGGGTGGGTTGGGGACGGGTGGGAGTTGAAAACAGTAGTTTTTTTGGGTCGCGACCACAACCCGGCTTTATTTCCGGGTTTAACGTTGGCGCGGAAAAGTACAGGTTGGGACCCGAGAAAACAACTGTTTTCAACTCCCACCCGTTCTTGGGGTTTAAAATCACTCCCCAAGTCTTCAGAAGACCACTACATTATTGTCAAACTTTAGAAATCTCAAAGGAATTGGCAGCTGTTAAACCCAGCGATTGCAGATCTTTCCTACATCCACCTGACTTGAATGTTATCAGAAAGTTTCTAATGTGTGTGAATTGATCTTCTTGCTGAAGCAGTTGGTTATAGATACGACCAGGAACGTTGCCACTCTGGGGAGGTTATGAAGAGTCGAGAGGTCACAATTATAGGCTCACCAGGAGGCAGTTATTGGCTGCATTTCGCGACACCACTATTCCCGGCCAGAATGGAGATGATTGGGTAATTCCCCCGTCAATCACATCTGGAGACCGCGTTGCTGTAAGTGACTGGGATTGATTTTACAGACGTAATTTGTATTATTTAACTATCCTCCACTCACCGCAGTTTGCTGGAGAAATAACCCTGCCTTTATTGGGGAGACTTTGCTATAGTTTCGATCATGAGTTCTGTTTACTAGAGTTCAGAGAGACTCTTTTTAAATGGATTCTGTTTGCTGAGTGAGTAGACCGTTTGCTGTAGTATGCTGTTTAAATAGTCTGTTTGCTGAGTAAATAGACTTTGTTTGCTGTAAGTCCTGCCCTGCCTCCAACTCATTGGCTGACACAGTGGTGTCATTTCGATAATTATTCACAATGAGTTTACTACTTAGGTTAAATATTGGTTAGACCACAGTTAAGATTACCATGTGCTGTTCTGGGTATCTCACTACAGGAAGGACATTAAAACCACAGAGCTTAGTGTTGATTCACTAGGATGATACCAGGGATGAGAAACTATAGTTATGAGGAGTGACTTAAGGTACTGGAAACTGTTTCCACTGAAGCAGAGAAAAAGGAGATTTAATAGAGGGTTTTAAAATTATGTACAGCTTTAATAGGGTAAATGAGGAAAAACAATTTCCTCTGATTAGAAAGTAAGTGACAAGGAGTCATCAATTTTAAATTATCACCAAGAAATGTTTCCTCCCCTCTCTCTCCATTCTCTTTGTGCAGAGTTGTTGGAGCAGGGTGGAGGCAGAGACCACCATATCCTTTAAGGGAAGACTGGATTAATATTTGACGCAGAGTGAAATGTTGGGTTGTGAGGAGAGTGTGGGGCAGAAGAATTAGTTCTGGATTTCTCTCGCAAAGAACTGGCGCTGACACGATGGGACAAATGGCTTTCTTGGGTGCTGTACACTCTATGGTGATACTGCTTATGAGAGTGCATTCAAATGAGCAACTTCGGCATATCACCTAAAATAATTGTGCTTTAAGGTGCATTCTGCCCTTTTAAGGAATTGGTTCAGATTTATGATACCTACATTAGTCAAAACCTTCTTGTCCTTTTGGGCCCCCAACTTTTCCATTCCACTTCTCCTAGTGTGACTTCAGTTGCTTGAAAGTACAGTGGGGGTGATTTTAAAACCCAAGAACGGGTGGGTTGGGGGCGGGAGGGGGTTGAAAATAGTTGTTTTTTGGGTCGCAATTGTGACCCGGCTTTATTTCCAGGTTTAACATCGGCGCGTAAAAGTACAGGCTTCCCACTGGGAATGCAAAGCCCAAAAATTTTGTGGTTGCGACCCAAAAACACAACTATTTTCAACTCCCACCCGCCCCCAACCCACCCGTTCTTGGGGTTTAAAATCACCCCCAGTATGTTTAACATATTGGTTAACAGGTCCAGAAAAGGGGTGGGCCACACAAAGTCACAGAGATCATCCGCTCAAGTACAAATAATAGGGGGAGGGTTAATTTTCCATATCCCTCTTTTCAGAGACATGGCTTTGGGATGTCACCCATCTTTCTCCCCAAACCAATCTCAGAATACAAGTACAAATAGAGATGACACGAGGAAACATTATTTTTTACGCAGTGAGTTGTAATGATTTGGAATGCACTGCCTGAAAGGGTGGTGGAAGCAGATTCAATAGTAAAGAGAATTAGATAAATACTTGAAGGGAAAAATTTACAGGGCTATGGGAAAAGAGCAGGGGAATGGGACTAATTAGATAGCTCTTTCAAAGAGCCGGCACAGGCATGATGGGCCAAATGGCCTCCTCTTGTGCTGTACCTACTATGATACAGCTCGAGCTGGTGCAGCAAATAAAATGGAAACACATACTTACTCCTTTCCTATACTTGTGTTTGCAATACAAGAACTTGGCATCCTACTCAAAAACAACTACACCCCAGTGAACAATTATTTGGCAGTTTCCATGCCGGCAGCATAATATGTCTGTTGGCTTCTTCCCAAAAAAAAAAATCTAAAAATAAAAGCAGCACATATATTGTAGAAAGCCTGGATAAGGTCAACAAAAATACACCTACTAGTGAAATATCATGATCAGTGCTCTTTTATGAAGGATGATATGATACTGAATATGAACAGATTTTACTAATGCAGTAAATACAATGAAGAAATGCACTGTTTTCTGAGCTTGAAAAGCCAAGACGACATTCCAACCCTCTCCTCTTTCTCCCATTTGATGAGTAATTTGTTGATTATTTCTTACATCGGGACTATACCATGCAGGAAAGAGCCGGCACAGGCATGATGGGCCAAATCACCTCCTTGTGCGCTGTAACGTTCTCTGGTTTTAATAGTTCCACAGCAAACACCTGTAATTAATTTGTTGACATGGAAAAATGATGCACATTGGGGACTGGGTGGTGAGTGGCACAGTAGACTAGTAAATATTGTTTTCATCTCTAGCACCTAGGTTTGAATCCAGCCAAGTGAAAGTCTCTTTGTTCTGCTCGACGACTTGAAATTAGTTTAACCAGTCTCAGCCTAATGGACACTGGCCCATAACACAACGCTGAACTAATATGGTACTAAATTGACAGTCTTTCTCCACGGTCACAGGATGGCTGGTTTAAGAAATGTAAAGCGTAAATGTAAATTGGTGCAGTGGACATTCTTCTGAGGTCCCGCAACTCCATGTCTGAACGGCTCCAATCAGGTTTCCGCCCCTGCCACAGCACTGAAACAGCCATAAATCAAAGTCACAAATGACATCCTTCTCAACCTGTCTGCAGCCTTTGACAGTGTTGACCACACCATCCTCCTCCAACCCCTCTCCTCTGTTGTCCAGCTGGGTAGGCCTGACTTCACCTAGTTCCATTCTTATCTATCCAGTCGTAGCCAGAGAATCTCCTGCAATCTTCCCACCCTGTTAACTCCGGTGTCCCCCAAGGATCTATCCTTGGCCCCCTCATGTTGTTGGGGTTAAGAACATTGGGAGTGAATTTCATCTTTGTAGGTAGCGCAAAATGGATGCCAGCGCATCAGACGTCCGTTTTACACTCCACCCAGTTTTCTTTCCCATTGAACAGTGTAAAACGGGCGGCCGATGCGCTGTCGCCCGTTTTGTGCTACTGCCCAAGATCAATTTCATTGTTGGGCACAGGGAGCTAGAGAAACTAAAGGGGAAAAAGAGAGAATTACAAAATACTTCTAATACATGGAATTAAAAGTTTTCAAAGAACAAAAAACACTTTAAAATAATAACCCTAGGGAAACATAAAAGCAACTCACTTTTAAACTGAACGCCAGTTTGGGGAATGAGCACTCGAAATCTGTGTTTCACGCATTGAAGGCAAAATGTTGTCCATATTCTTCAAGGGGCATCGACAAGGTTGTGGGGATTTGGTGGGCTACAAGTTATTGGGGGCGATCTTCGACTTCCGCCTGAAATGGGTGTAGTCGGTAGAGCGGCCACGCCACATGCCCTCCCTGCCCCACACCACACTACCCTGCCCCGCACCACCTCACATCACCCGTTCGCCCAAAGCTGGCGCATAAACTATTCAAAAAGTGAAGAAAAAGGGAGATGAATTGTGCCAAGACATATAAGGAAACAAGAACAATTAGATCAGAGTGTTGCGCTGGTAACAGAAAAATACTTTTATGCCCAGAATATATGCTCTAGTCTTTTAGACCATTGACTTTTTAAAAACGAGTCTTGTTCAGGCTCATTTAAATGTGGGAGGACGAAAAATCAGCCAATTCCCACGCCGAGCTAGGTGGCAGGTCGGGCTGAGGGGTGGTAGAAGGATGGGCCTTGCATGGGGCTGGCAGAGGGTGGAAGGTTTTTTGTGGGCCCAAGAGGAGCGCTTCTGCTCCGCCTAGTCCAACAAAAATAATTTAAAATTTCTTCGATCGTTTCTTGAGCCGATTCCAGCAGTCCCAAATGGGCAGTGTGGGCAGTGTTATCACTCGTCCCATTGGTACCGGAAAACTGCAATCAGGGTGCTACAACCAGTGTAGGACCCCGATTTTCATATCTGAGCAGCCTTTGGTCGGAAACAGGCAGGCGCAATGCTCGTCCAGTTACAAGCCTGTCTGACAATTGTATCAGGCTGTCCTTGGGCATCAATGGGCAGCCAACAGTTGAAAATCGACCCCATTGTATTGATATTAGATTATAAACAGTCACAACTTTGTTGACCACTTGGGCAGCGTTTGAGAGAGTCAAAGACCAGAGTATATATTCTGGTATAAAGCTTATTTTTCTTTTACCAGTACAACACTTTGATACAGTTCTTCTTCTTAGATTTTAATGCTCGAGGAAAATTTTCTTTGATGTTTTGGAACACGAGGATATAGACAGACTGCGTTAAATTTCATCTGCCATCTGTCTGCCTATTTCACCAGAGAAGTGTGAAATGATGCATTTTGGTAGGAAGAATGAGGAGATTTTAATGGGGTACAATTTTAAAGGGTGTGCAGAAACAGAGAGACCAGGGGGTACACATACAAAAATCTTTGAAGGTGGCAGGACAAGAAGGCTGTTAAAAAAAAAGCACGCGCAATCCTGGGCTTTATTAATAGAGGCAGAATACAAAAGCGAGGAAGTTATAAAACACTGGCTAAACCTAAGCTGGAGTACGGGTATGGAAGCATAGTGGTTATGGTACTGGACTCATGAATTCAAATCCTGCCACGGCGGCTGGGGAATTTAAATTCAATTAAATAAAATCTGGAATTAAAAAAAAACAGTATCAGTAATGGTGGTCATAAAACTACCAGATTGTCGTAAATGCCCTTTAGGGAAGGAAACCTGCTGTCCTTACCCGGTCTGGCCGAAATGTGACTCCAGACCCACAGCAGTGTGGTTGATTCTTAATCGCCCTCTGAAATGGCCTGGCAAGCTACTCAGTTGTACAATTTCGCTACAGAAAATCACAACAGGAGTAAAACCGGAAGGACCACTAGGCAACGGACGCGACAAAGGCAAACCAAGCCCAGTCGACCCTGTAAAGTCCTCCTCACTAACATCTGGGGACTTGTGCTAAAATTGGGAGAGCTGTCCCACAGACTAGTCAAGCAACAGCCTGACATAGCCATACTCACAGAATCATACCTTTCAGCCAACGTCCCAGACTCTTCCATCACTATCCCTGGGTATGTCCTCCCACTGGTAGGTGGTGGTGCAGTGATATACAGTCAGAAGGGAGTGGCCTTGGGAGTCCTCAACATTGACTCCGGACTCCATGAAATATCACGGCATCAGGCCAAACATGGACAAGGAAACCTCCTGCTGATTACCACCTACCGCCCTCCCTCAGCTGATGAATCAATCCTCCTCCATGTTGAGCACCACCTGGAGGAAGCACTGAGGGTAACAAGGGCACAGAATGTACTCTGGGTGGGGGACTTCAACGTCCATCACCAAGAGTGGCTCGGTAGCACCACTACTGACCGAGCTGGCCGAATCCTGAAGGACATAGCTGTCAAACTGGGCCTGCGGCAGGTGGTGAGCGAACCAACACAAGGGAAAAACCTACTTGACCTCGTCCTCACCAATCTACCGGTCACAGATGCATCTGTCCATGGCAGTACTGATAGGAGTGACCACCGCACAAGTCCTTGTAGAGATTAATCCCCATCTTCAAACTGAGGGCACCATCCAACATGTTGTGTGGTGCTATCACTGTGCTAAATGAGATAGATTCAGAACAGATCTAGCAGCTCAAAACTGGGCGGCCATGAGGCGCTGTGGGCCATCAGCAGCAGCAGAATTGTATTCCAGCACAATCTGTAACCTCATGGCCCGGCATATTCCTCACTCTACCATTACCAACAAGCCAGGGGATCAACCCTGGTTCAATGAGGAGTGTAGAAGAGCATGCCAGGAGCAGCACCAGGCACACCGAAAAATGAGGTGCCACCTGGTGAAGCTATAACTCAGGACTACATGCATGCTAAACAGTGGAAGCAACATGCTATAGACAGAGCTAAGCAATTCCACAACCAACGGATCAGATCAAAGCTCTGCAGTGCTGCCACATCCAGTCGTGAATGGTGGTGGACAATTAAACAACTAACGGGAGGAGGAGGCTCCGTGAACATCCCCATCCTCAATGACGGCAGAGTCCAGCACGTGAGTGCAAAAGACAACGTTGAAGTGTTTGCAACCATCTTCAGCCAGAAGTGCCGAGTGGATGATCAATCTCGGCCTCCTCCCGATATCCCCACCATCACAGAAACCAGTCTTCAGCCAATTCGATTCATTCCTCGTGATATCAAGAAACAGCTGAGTGCACTGAATACAACAAAGGCTATGGGCCCCGACAATATCCCGGCTGTAGTGCTGAAGGCTTGTGCTCCAGAACTAGCCATGCCTTTAGCCAAGCTGTTCCAGTACGGCTACAACACTGGCATCTACCGGACAAAGTGGAAAATTTCCCAGCTATGTCCTGTCCACAAAAAGCAGGACAAATCCAATCTGGCCAATTACCGCCCCATCAGTCTACTCTCAATCATCAGCATGGAAGGTGTCGACGACAGTGCTATCAAGCGGCACTTACTCACAAACAAAACCTGCTCACTGATGCTCAGTTTGGGTTCTGCCAGGACCACTCAGCTCCAGACCTCATCACAGCCTTGGTCCAAACATGGACAAAAGAGCTGAATTCCAGAGGTTAGGTGTGAGTGATTGCCCTTGACAAGAAGGCAGCATTTGACAGTGCGGCATCAAGGAGCCCTAGTAAAATTGAAGTCAATGGGAATCAGGGGGAAAACTCTCCAGTGGCTGGAGTCATACCTAGCACAAAGGAAGATGGTGGTGGTTGTTGGAGGCCAATCATCTCAGCCCCAGGACATTGCTGCAGAAGTTCCTCAGGGCAGTGTCCTTGGCCCAACCATCTTCAGCTGCTTCATCAATGACCTTCCCTCCATCATAAGGTCAGAAATGGGAATGTTCGCTGATGATTGCACAGTGTTCAGTTCCATTCGCAACCCCTCAGATAATGAAGCAATCCGAGCCCACATGCAGCAAGACCTGGACAACATCCAGGCTTGGGCTCATAAGTGGCAAGTAATATTCGCGCCAGACAAGTGCCAGGCAATGACCATCTCCAACAAGAGAGTGTCTAACCACCTCCCCTTGACATTCAACGGCATTACCATCGCCAAATCCCCCACCATCATCCTCCTGGGGGTCACTATTGATCAAAAACTTAAATGGATCAGCCACATAAATACTGTGGTTACAAGAGCAGGTCAGAGGCCGGATATTCTGCAGCGAGTGACTCACCTGACTCCCCAAAGCCTTTCCACCATCTACAAGGCACAAGTCAGGAGTGTGATGGAATACTCTCCACCTGCCTGGATGAGTGCAGCTCCAACAACACTCAAAAAGCTCGACACCATCCAAGATAAAGCAGCCTGCTTGATTGGCACCCCATCCACCACCCTAAACACATTCACTCCCTTCACCACCGGCGCACTGTGGCTGCAGTGTGTACCATCCACAGAATGCACTGCAGCAACTCGCCAAGAGTTCTTCGACAGCACCTCCCAAACCCGCGACCTCTACCACCTAGAAGGACAAGAGCAGCAGGTACATGGGAACAACACCACCTGCACGTTCCCCTCCAAGTCACACACCATCCCGACTTGGAAATATATCGCCGTTCCTTCATCGTCGCTGGGTCAAAATCCTGGAACTCCCTCCCTAACAGCACTGTGGGAGAACCGTCACCACACGGACTGCAGCGGTTCATGAAGGCCGCTCATTATCTTCTCAAGGGCAATTAGGGATGAGCAATAAATGCTGGCCTTGCCAGCAACCCCCACATCCCAGGAACAAATAAAAAAGTGTTCAATTCTGGGCACCACACTTTAGGAAGGATGTCAAGGCCTTAGGAAGGGTGCAGAAGAAATTTATTAGAATGCTACCAGGGATGAGGGATTTCAGTTATGTGGAGAGACTGGAGAAGCTGGGGTTGTTCTCCTTAGAACAGAGAAGGTTAAGGGGAGATTTGATAGAGGTGTTCAAATCATGAAAGGTTTTGATAGAGTAAATAAGGAGAAACTGTTTACAGTGGCAAAAGGGTCAGTAACTGAGGGCCACAGATTTATGGTGATTGTCAAATGAGTCAGAGGCAACATGAAGAATTTTTTTTTTTACACAGCGAGTTGTTATGATCTGGAATGCACTGCTTGAAAGGACGGTGGAAGCAGATTCAATAGTAACTTTCAAAAGGGAATTGGATAAATACTTGAAGGGAAAAAAATTACAGAGCTATGGGGAAAGAGCAGGAGAATGGGACTAATTGGATAGCCCTTTCAAAGAGCCAGCACAGGCATGATGGGCCGAATGGCTTCCTCCTGTGCTATTGTGCTATAATAGTATGATACGATGATTTGCCTCCATGTAAACAGTGCCCTCTTCCAACTTCCTTCTGTTGGCACGAATTAGAATCTTACAGCACAGGAGGAGGCCATTCAGCCCATCATGCCTGTGCTGGCTCTTTGAAAGGGCTATCCAATTAGTCCCATTCTCCTGTTCTTTCCACCTTGCCCTGTAATTTCCTCCCCTTCTCGTATTCATCCAATTCCCTTTTGAAAGTTAGTATTGAATCTGCTTCCACTATCCTTACAGGCAGTTCATTCCAGATCACAATAACTCACTGCAGAAAAAAAATTCTCCTCATCTCACCTCTGGCCCTTTTACCAATTACCTTAAATCTGTGTCCTCCGTTTATCAACCCTTCTGCCAGTGGAAACGGTTTCTCCTTATTTACTCTATTACAACCCTTCATGATTTTGAACACCTCAATTAAATCTCCCCTTAACCTTCTTGCTCTAAAGGAGAACGACCCCAGCTTGTCTAGTCTCTCCACGTAACTGAAGTCCCTCATCCCCGATACCATTCTAGTAAATCTCCTCTGCACTGTACAGAAATCCCAAGAAGGCACTCAACATGTGGACAACGAAACATGATGAACTACAACACAGCATGAATCCATTTGTATCAAACCCCCAGAGTCTCAACCTTTACTGTACCAAATAACTAGTATCCCACACACTGTACTAAGTGACATGTTAACAGTTAATCTGCTCAGAATTTCAACTGTGCCAGCTGAGCTGATCAATTTCCTAGTTGTGATGTTAGAAGAAATAACATCCAAGGGTGGACTAACAATGAACAGACAAGAAAATCCCCCAATATTGTAACACTACGTGCATGCATCATTTTTTCCCCCACTTCAAATTCCTTGCAGGATAATTTGCTCATTAGCCTGGGGCATCTGGTAGTTCAATCTTGACAAGAATGTGAGGACCCCTTGCAATTCACCTTCCCTCCCTTAACGGATTGTGACTCAGAAGGGTTTGGACGAGTCCACCCAAATCAGCACTCCAACAACAGCAAATCAGTTATAGAAGACCAAAAATTAATCAGCATCAGTGGTCTTTTTTTCATTTTTTAACTCCTCAAAATAGTATCCCGATTCTATTGATTTCATCATGTAAAAAAAACAACCTCTATTCTCTTCAAAAATTAAAGCATAAAATGCTGGAAATATACAGGTCAGTCAGCATCTAGAGAAAAAAAGACAAATTATGATGCATCTGTCTTTTCTCTTTAGATGCTGACTGACCTGCTGGCCTCGAAATTGCATCTCTCCAAGACTGATTTGTCCTAAGGCAGCCAGCACCACCAGTGACAGCAGTGGGGAGCAGCACTGAGGGCAAAGTGGCCTGTTTCCATCTATTTAGCAGTGGGAATGAGACAGGAGTGTCCCAAAAAAAAGAGGGAGCAAATAGATGGCAATGAAAGGAATGCTAATCGTAGAGGTTAATCATACTGCCCCAGCTGAAATCAGCAAAACTCAGTGCTGAAAGGGGATCAAATCCAAGACATTCTGGTCTGCATGACTTTGTGCTTCTCTGTGAAGTACCTTTACGCTCGATGCCATCGAGGGAACTGGTCTACATCATTTGAGAGGTAAAAAGGAATCCAGAAAAGTGATAGCTGTGTAAAATCTTATCAACTAGTGCCGCTCATGGCAGTGAAAGTGTGCAATATGATAAAATTGGAATCACACTAGTTGGTATAAATTACATATAAACTGCCAGAGTGTTTTTAAAAAATATACATATTTTTGCTGTTGACAATGGTGCCACTAGTATTAACACTGCACGACCATGGAATATACACTGGCCAACACTCACCGGGACACCAACTGAGGTCATTATAAAAAAGCAATAATGAAATAGAATAGCCACAACAAATTAAAATAAAAATAGACGGCAAAGATTTGGAGGCAGTAATTTCATCTCTGGTTTCAGATGATTGCTCTAAACTTCTAGAGCTTTACTCAATGTGCTTTCATACCAAGCTACTGTGTAGAATCCCTGAACACACATCAGTACAAGAAATTAGATCATGCAAAATAGCCACAGAAAACAAGATGGGATTACAGATCTCTCAGGAAAAATAAATGTGGAACAGCAAATCCTTGGCTTAATGCGCACAGAGCTTACACCATTTCAGAGTTTGCCTCCTGACGTGGCCAGGATGTTCACTCCTCCCCAGAATGATGATTGAAAAACAACAGCTTGCATTTATATAGCGCCTTTAACATAGTAAAACATCCCAAGGCACTTCACAGGAGCGTTATTGAACAAAATTTGACACCGAGCCACAATGATATTAGGACAGGTAACCAAAAGCTAGGTCAGAGAGATAGGTGTTAAGGAGCGTCTTAAAAGGAGGAGAGAGGTAGCGAGGAGGAGAGGTTTAGGGAGGGAATTCCAGAGCTTAGGGCCTAGGCAGCTGAAGGCTCCAATGGTGGAGCAGTTAAAATCAGGGATGCACAAGAGGCAAGAATTGGAGGAGCGCAGAGATCTCAGAGGCTTATAGGGCTGGAGGAGGTTACAGGGATAGGGAGGGGTGAGGCCATGGAGGGATTTGAAAACAAGGATAAGAATTTTAGAATCGAGGCATTGCCGGACCGGGAGCCAATGTAGGTTCGAGAGCACAGGGGTGATGGGTGAACAGGACTTGGTGCGAGTTAGGATACCGGCAACAAAGTTTTGGACGAGTTCAAGTTTGTGGAGGGGGAAGCTCATCTCAGAGTCAAATAGGACACCAAAGTTGTGAATGGTCTGGTTCAGCCTCAGGCTGTGGCCAAGGAGAGGGATTGAGTCGGTGGCTCGGGAACAGAGTTTGTGGCGGGGTCTGAAGACAATGGCTTTGGTCTTCCAATATTTAGTTGCAGGAAATTTCTGCTCATCCAGAAAAGGATGTTGGACAAGCAACGTGACAAATCAGAGACAGTGGAGGGGTCGAGAGAGGTGGTGGTGAGGTAGAGCTGGGTGTCATCAGCGTACATGTGGAACCTGACTTTGTGTTTTCGGATGATGTCGCTGAAGGGCAGCATGTAGATGAAAAATGGGAGGAGGCCAAGGATAGATCCTTGTGGGACTCCAGAGGTAATGGTGCAGGAGCAGGAAGAGAAGCCATTGCAGGTGATTCTCTGGCTACGACTGGATAGATAAGAATGGAACCAGGTGAGGGCAGTCCCACCCAGCTGGACAACGCAGGAGAGGCTTTGGAGGATGATGATCTGGTCAACCGTGTCGAGAAGAATGATGAGGGATAGTTTACCACGGTCACAGTCACATAGGATGTCATTTGTGACTTTGATAAGAGCTGTTTCAACACTGTGGCAGGAGTGGAAACCTGATTGGAGGGTCTCAAACATGGAGTTGCGGGAAAGGTGGGAGGCGACAACATGTTCAAGGACTTTGGAAGGAAAGGGACATTGGAGATGGGCGGTAGTTTACAAGGACAGAGGGATCAAGGATGGGTCTTTCTGAGTGGGGTGATGATAACAGCTTTAAAGCGGAGGGGGGCAGTACCTGAGGAGAGGGAACCATTAACATATGGGTCAGGAAGGGAAGGTGGATGGTCAGCAGTTTGGCGGGAATAGGGTCGAGAGATGAGCTCAGAGAGGGCATAAGGGGAGATAGGAGAAAAACTAGAGAAAGATGCAAGTTCAGGGCTAAGGCAGTGGGGGCGACCTTAGGAGAAGTTTGGCTTAGTGGGCATGGGGAATGGAGGGAAGCAGCAGAGGCAGTTAATTGGATGGTCTCAATCTTAGCAACAAAGAAGGCCATGAGCTCCTCGCACTTTTTGTTGGAGCTGAGGGTGGAGGTGGCAGAGGAGAGGGGTTTAAGACGGTTTATAGTGGAGAGAATACGGGGGTTATCTTTGCATTCCAAGATGACCCTGGAATAGTGAGCAGTTTTGGCAGAAGAGAGCAGAACCCGATATTGCTTTATGTGGTCCAGCCAGATCTGGTGATGAATGGCTAAATCAGTTGCCTGCCATAGAAGTTCAAGTCTGCGTCCCTAGGACTTAAGGGAGCAGAAAAGAGGGCCGTACCAGAGGGAATGACCAGGGTGAGAGAGAGTAATGGTTTTAATGGGGACAAAGGCATCAAAGGTGGAGGTGAGGGTGTGATTGAGCAGATCGGTAGCTGCAGAAATGTTGTGATGAATGGGGTCCAAAGACTAGACAGTTGAATTTGAAAGTGCAGTTGTAAGTGACTTCGGGGAGAGTTTTTTCCAGGGGCAAACACAGAAGGAAGTGGGATTGGGAGGGGGAAGGAGGATGTAGATACAAGGAAGTCATTAGAGATGGCCTCAGCTGTGATTAATACGATGGGAGTAGAGAGGCCACATGAGATGGCAAGGTCAAGGGGGTGGCCGTGAATATGGTTGGGGAATTTATATGGAGGGAGAGATTAAGGGAGGATGGGAGGGCAGTGAACTCAGAGGAGAGAGCATAATAATTTGAGATGGAGGTTGAAATTATCTGAGAATGGGAAGTCACTTGGTGCAGAGGCAGAAGGAGGTAAGCAGTGAAGATATCTCAGTGAGAAACTTGCATGGTACTTGGGTGGGTGTTTTGGAATGAGGATTTTAAAGGAGGTGAGAGGAGTGGAACAAGGTGAGATGTTCAAAGGAGGAGAAGGGGCCAGAGGGGTAGGGGACAGACCAAGGTGTGATTTGCTGATGAGAGACATACCGCCTCTGCAGGAGTCTGGACGAGGCAGATGGTGAAAGATAGCGCCAGGCGGGGAAGCTTCAATAATGGGGGAAGGTGTCATCCCCATCAGCCAGGTTTCCATCAAGGCCATAATTTTGATGCAATCATACACAATAAGCTCATAGGTGGCAAGGGCCTTATTCACAAGTGAACGGACATTCTGGGGTGAGATGCAGAGAGGGGCGGTGATAGCTGATCCGCTGGCAGAGTCCACAGGGTCGGCGCTGGGAGAGGTGAGTGGGACGGGAAGAAGATTGGCAAGATTAGTCCCCAGCGGGCGCGCTGGGCGAGAAAGTCGGTGAGAGTGTACGATGGGGCAGTTGGTGTTGCTGCTCGTAAGGAGGCATTGATGAGTGCCTTGATGGGTGATTAGAAGGATGCCAAGAGAGGCAGGGAGGGAAACTGGAAGCTTATCTAAGAGGGAGTCAAGCCTAGTATGGCAGGAGAGTAGGAAGGTCAAGGAGTGCTGAAGGGTTGGGGTAGGGATTTGGTGGGGGGGAGGGGCAGAGTACCCGAGAGGGGAGAAATGAAAGGCGGCATGATGACAGGAGAGAGGGGCCTAGGGAGGGTAAAGAGAAAAGAAGAAAAAAGGGGAAATAGAAACGATGGGTACGGGTTTGGAGCGGCAGCCAAAACACACATGCAAATGGACACAGGGAAACTCAAGTTACATAGGCATGGTTATATAGCAAGGTTAGGACAGATATGTCTATCACAAAAGAGGGGGACGATGCAGAGACTGTAGTTAAGGAGGAGGAGTGTGATATATTGGATGGGATAAACATAGTGAGAGTCTAAGTATTAAGGGGTTTAGCATCTTTGAAAGTAGATAAATCACCAGGCCTGGATGAAATGTATTCCATGCTGTTAGGAGAAGCAAGCATAGAAATAGCAGAGGCGCTGAACATCATTTTCCAATCCTCCCTGGCTACAGGCATGGTGTCGGAGGATTGCAGGACTGCGAACGTTGTATTGTTGTTTAAAAAGGGAGAATGGGATAGACTGAGAAATTATAGACCAGTCAGTCTGGGAGGTGGGCAAATCAATGGAATCAATTCTGAGGAACAGCATAAATAGTCATTTAATCAAGGATAGTCAGCATGGATTTGTTAAGGGAAGGTCATGTATGACTAACTTGATTGAATTCTTTGAGGAGGTAACAAGGAAGGTTGATTAGGATTTTGGCAAGGCTTTTGACAAGGTCCCACAAGGCAGACTGGTCAAAAAAGTACAAGCCCATGGGATCCAAGGGAAAGTGACTAGTTGGATCCAAAATTGGCTCGGTGGCAGGAAATAAAGAGTAATGGTCGACGGGTGTTTTTGTGACCGGAAGGCTGTTTCCAGTGGGGTTCCGCAGGGCTCAGTACTGGGTCCCTTGCTTTTTGTGGTATATATTAATGATTTGAACTTGAATGTAGAGGGCATGATCAAGAAGTTTGCAGATGATACAAAAATTGGCCATGTGGCTGATAGTGAGGAGAAAAGCTGTAGACTGCAGGAAGATATCAATGGACTGGTCAGGTGGGCAGAAAAGTGGCAAATAGAATTCAATCCGGAGAAGTGTGAGGTAATGCATTTGGGGAGGACAAACAAGGCAAGGGAATACACAATAAATGGGAGGATGCTGAGGGGTATAGAGGAACAGAGGGACCTTGGAGTGCATGTCCATAGATCCCTGAAGGTAGCAGGACAAGTAGATAAGATGGTTAAAAAGGCATACGGGATACTTTCCTTTATTAGCCATGGCACAGAATATAAAAAAAGGGAGGTTATGCTAGAACTGTATAAAACATTGGTTAGGCCAGAGCTAGAGTACTGCATACAGTTCTGGTCACCACATTACAGGAAAGATGTGATTGTACTAGAGAGGGTACAGAGGAGATTTATGAGGATGTTGCCAGGGCTGGAGAATTTTAGCAATGAAAAAAGATTGGATAGGTGGGATTGTTTTCTTTGGAACAAAGGAGGCTGAGGGAAGATTGAATTGAGGTGTATAAAATTATGAGGGGCCTACACAGTGGATAAGGAGGATCTATTTCCCTTAGCAGATGGGTCAGTGACCAGTGGGCAGAGATTTAAAGTAATTGGTAGAAGGATTGGAGGGGAGCTGAGGAGAATTTTTTTCACCCAGAGGGTGGTGGGGGTTTGGAACTCATTGCCTGAAAGGGTGGTAGAGGCAGAAACCCTCAACTCAGTTAAAAAGTACTTGGATGTGCACTTGAAGTGCCGTAACCTACAGGCTACGGACCAAGTGCTAGAAAGAGGAATTAAGCTGGATAGCTCTTTTTTGGCTGGCAGGGACACGATAGGCCGAATGGCCTCCTTCTGTGCTGTAACTTTCTATGATTCTATGTCCTGGTAATAAACAGGAAATAGAGAGGAGACAACAGGAGGAGGTCCAAAGTTAAAGTCAGAGGCCCCGGGTGGGATAAAGTTGACGTCGCGTTGCGACGTAGACGTAGAGTAGAGTCAGCTTGGAGCACTGACGAACTGATGTCCAGGTTCAGAGATTGGTGTGGAGGAAGAGTGAGTCCAGAAGCTATATGAAGAGTAGAGTATCAGAGGACACATTGTTGGAGGTATTTTCGTGGGAATGAAGAACCGGGAGGTGTGCAGAATCAATCACGAGCAGAAAAATGGTGCTGAAGTTGGAGATCAGAGTACAATTCAGGCAAGTGAATTTCTGGCCAGGAACCACATCGTAGCAAAATAAAGTTGAAAAACCAGTAGCACCAGTAGAAAAGTCATAAGCTCAGCATGTAACAGCAGCGGTGGGGGATGGGCTGTAGGCTAGAAAAAGTTACCTTAAAACTTAAGCAACTGAATAGCAGATCAGAATCACAGCAGCTGAGCCTTACAGTATGGTCCAGTGGAATACCGTATTCTTGACGGCAGAGAAGTCCAGGAATTTGGAAGCCAAATTTGAGCAAAGATCCCGTGCTCACTGATGAAAACATAAAGCAGGCATGGTCAGGGGATGGGCAGTGGGCTCAGGTAACTTTAAACTTGCAGCTTGAACTTGTAGTTAGGGCGAAAATGCACTCATTCTTAGAGCCAGTGGGAGAGAGTATTTTATTTCAGATTTCCAGCATCCACAGTATTTTGCTTTTGATTTAGTGTTTAATTCACTGCCACTTCTCTCCCAGGAATGCCCACCCTGAAGGAGTTCTGCTCTTCTCTCCGACGGGATTTCCGTTTGTCTCTTTTACCTTGTTCACTTTCATTGCTTTCTGTTTCCCTTCTTGTGTTTGATCAATTACAGCTCCTCCAGACCCATCTTTTGTTTCTTTACTTGTCCCATTACCACCCTCCTTGCCTTGCACCATCATCCCTTTTGTCATTTAATCACTCCTGTCCTCCACCCTATCATAGACCTTCCCTTTTGTTCTTTCCTCCCTTCCCCTTCCTCTCCCCCGACTTTCCCTGGCTCTGTACTTGCTTAAAAACTGTTAAATCTTGAACTTCTTCCAGTTCTGACGAAAGTTCATCGACCTGAAACGTTAACTCTGTTTCTTTCTCCACAGATGCTGCCTGACTTGCTGAGTACTTCCAGCATTTTCTGTTTTTATTATAGTGGAAGAGAGGAGATGGGAGAGAAAGGGCAAAGGATAGAGCTGCACAGCAAAGAAACTCCCTAGGGAGCTGCCAACCCAGGAGACATCATAATGTTACAGATGGAACACAACACTTGTTAGCACATGATCTAGGCCTTAATGCTTCAGCCAGGAACTCAAGAACTACAAGAGGGCATCTCAATATTGTGCATCAATCAATCCAGAAAACCAGCAACAAATCTGCACATGTCACTTCTACTAACAGATCTCTCTTCCAGACAGTATTGTCACCTCAACTCTGTCGCTTGTACACAAGGTTAACCAAGACTAATGCTGATAAGTCTCTGCCTCGCCTATTGATAATGCAGTACAACTTCCTCATTTTTATGGCCAAGTGCCAAGCTTGTGCAACATCTGACCTCATCATCACCTGACAGAGGGAGAGAAGGCATTCAGCAAAGTTGATGTCCTTATTGCACACGTTTTCACTTCCTGAATACATCAAGTCACAAGATTTCAGAAAGCAATATGTACTTTGTGCAAGTATAGATTTAAATGCAGTACTTAAACTCGCCTAGGTCCAGCAAAACAGCTACAACTAACAATTGATATCTAGAGGAAATAAACAAATAAAGTTCCATCACCTGATGCCACCACCTTTCCTTTGCAGCCAGCATGATCAAATATTGCAGGGTTGGGCCACATTAGTTGCCTTTAAGCAGGTTTTTTCTTGAAGTTCAAGTTTGGCAATATAGTGGAAATATACCAATGATTCCCCTCCCCCCAATTACTCACATCTGGAGTCACCATCTAAATGTAACTCAGCCATTACCTGTAGACTTTTTCATTTTAAGTTTTGATGTGCTAAGACACTGAGTAACCAGAGGAGCAATCCAACACCACTTTTAGTTTCAGCTGCTGAAAACAGCAGGACACATTTCTCCCCTCAGTACCACTCTGTAAATGCCGCTGCACTAAATAGGTTGACCACACAGCCTTCAGCGCTGTCCCCAATCCCCCCCCACCAACCCCAAAATGCTGCTACCACTAACTGACGGCAACAGGGCCCTCTTCACATAATGCCACTCCCAGGTTCTTTTGCTAACGTAAAGGGTCTCAGCTTTTGCATACTGCAGGCCTGGTCTCACCAGAGCTCCTGCCTACAGTATGCAGAGGCGGGGATCTCTTCCACTAGTGACAGCACCGAGGAGCAGCACTGAGAAAAGTGGCCTGGTCCCATCAAACAAAAATTTTTGTATCGAAAATTTCAATTGACCCAATGTCCACAGCCCTTTGGGGTAGAGCTCCAGATTTCACTACCCTTTGAGAGAAAAAGTGCTTCAGCTTCACATAGACAACAACAAACTGCAAAGCCAAAGCTTAGAAAGTGCTCAGGCAGGCTGGACTATTGGAAAAGAGTTGGCTGGGCCCCATTAGCTCTTTTTTGTCATTTGAACATTCGCAGAGGTCATAAGAACATCAGAAATAGGAGCAGGAGTAGGCCATGCTGCCCCTCGAGCCTGCTCCGCCATTCAACAAGATCATGGCTGATCTTTGGCCTCAACTCTACTTTCCCACCTGATCCCCATATCCCTAGATTCCCCTAGAGTCCAAAAATCTATCAAACTTAGCCTTGAATATACTCAGCTTCAACAGCCCTCTGGGGGAGAGAATTCCAAAGATTCACAACCCTCTGAGTGAAGAAATTCCTCCTCATCTCAGTCTTAAATGGCTGACTCTCCAGCCAGGAGAAACAACCTCTCAGCATCTACCCTGTCAAGCCCCCTCAGAATCTTATGTTTCAATGAGATCACCTCTCATTCTTCTAAACTCGAGAGAGTATAAGACCATTCTACTTAATCTCTCCTCATAGGACAACCCTCTCATCCCAGAAATTAATCTAGTGAACCTTCCTTGCACCGCCTCCAAGGCAAGTACATCCTTCCTTAGGTAAGGAGACCAAAACTATACGCAATACTCCAGGTGTGGTCTCACCAAAGCCCTGTACAGTTGCAGCAAGACGTCCTTACTCTTGTACTCCAACCCCCCATGCAATGAAGGCCAACATGCCATTTGCCTTCCTAATTGCTTGCTGTACCTGTATGCTAACTTTTTGTGTTTCTTGTACCAGGACACCCAGATCTCTCTGAACACCAACATTTAATAGTTTCTCACAGTTTAAAAAAATATTCTGCATTTCTGTTCTTCCTACCAAAGTGAATAACTTCACATTTCCCCACATTATTCTCCATCTGCCACCTGCTTGCCCACTCACTTAACCTGTCTGTATCCCTTTGCAGACTCTTTGTGTCCTCCTCACAGCTTACTTTCCTACCTAGCTTTGTATCGTCAGCAAACTTGGATACACTACACTCGGTCCCTTCATCCAAGTCATTATTACGGCCTGTCAACCTGAAAATAACCCGTTCATCCTTACTCTGTTTTCTGTCCATTAACCAATCCTCTATCCATGATAATATATTACATATCTTGCATAGCAACTTGCATGGCACCTTAACAAATGCCTTTTGAAAATCCAAATATACGACATCCACTGGTTCCCCCTTATCTAACCTGCTAGTTACATCCTCAAGAACTCTGATAAATTTGTTAAACACGATCTCCCTTTCATAAAGCCATGTTGACTCTGCCTAATCATATTATGATTTCCTAAGTGTCCTGTTACCACTTTCTTAATGGATTTCAGCATTTTTATGACGACTGATGTCAGGCTAACTGGCCTGTAGTTCCGTTTTCTCTCTCCCTCCTTTCTTGAATAGCGGGGTTACATTTGCTGCCTTCCAATCCGCTGGGACCGTTCTAGAATCTAGGGAATTTTGGAAGATCACAATCAATGCATCCACTATCTCTGCAGCCACCTCTTTTAGAACCCTAAGATGTAGGCCATCAGGTCCAGGGGATTTGTCGGCTTTTAGTCCCATTAGTTTGTCTAGTAGTTTTTCTCTACTGATAATAATTACTTTAAGTTCCTCACTCTCATTGTCCCTTGGTTCCCCACTATTTTTGGTATGCTTTTTGTGTCTTCTACTGTGAAGACAGATACAAAATATTTGTTTAACGTCTCTGCCATTTCTTTATTTCCCATTATAATTTCTCCTGTCTCTGCCTCTAAGGGACCAACGTTTACTTTTGCTACTCTCTTCCTTTTTACATCCTTGTAGAAGCTCTTACAATCCGTTTTTATATTTCTTGCTAGTTTACTCATAGTTTTTTACCCTCATCATCCTTTGCTGGTTTCTAAAACTCTACCAATCCTCATTATTTGCAACATTAAAAGCCTTTTCTTTTAATCTAATACTATCCTTAACTTCTTTAGTTAGCCACGGATGGATTGCTTTTCCCGTGGAGTTTGTATTTCGCAGTGGAATGTATATTTGTTGAGAATTATGAAATATTTCTTTAAATGTCTGCCACTGCTTATCTATCATCATACCTTTTAATCTCATTTCCCAATCTACCTTAGCCAACCCCTCATACATATGTAATTGGCTTTATTTAAGTTTAAGACTCGAGTTTCGGACTTAAGTATGTCACTCAAACTCAATGTGAAATTCTATCATATTGTGATCACTCTTTCCCAGATGATCCTTTACTATGAGATTACTAATTAATCCTGTCTTATTACATTAGACCAGATCTGAAATAGCCTGTTCCCTGGTTGGTTCCACAACGTATTGTTCTAGGCACTGCAATTGGTTTCAGGACACCTTGGCTAAGATGGGTCGGGAAAGAAAGAAAGAGAAATCTGCCATGGTGCCTGCTCCTGGTCACCGTCCAGTGACTCCTGCTCTAAAGTGTCCATGTAATAATGTCAAGTTGGGATAGGATTGTCTTAGAAGTGAATACGGAGACAAAATATTCATTTAAAACCCTACCCACATCCTCTGCTTCCACACACAAGTTACCCTCATCATTCCTGATAGGTCCCACCTTTTCCTTAGCTATCCTCTTGTTCTTAATGTACTGATAAAACATCTTTGGGTTTTCTTTAATCTTACTAGCTAATATCTTTTCATGCTGTCTCTGCTTACCTGATTTCCTTTTTTACGTGTTGGTGGGGTACTGGAGAGCTGAATGCTCAACACCAACATGCACAGAAAGAATGCCAGTATGCAGCAAACAACACTGTTCTCAGCAACCATCCATTTATCTTCACCACTGGCAGGGCTGTGCTTCCAGCAGCACAGGGAGAAACTCCATGGTAATATTCTGTGCCACCTCTCTTATATTACAGCACTGTTGTCAATAATAGCACTGTAATGTAAATCCAGTGTAACAACCTTTACAAAATTCTGCCACAAAAATTCGGAGCACAAACTTCTTCAATATTAATGCCTATGTAATTATCTTAATTTCAGTTCAATGGAATATTTATGCACCATACTGCTATGCCTGGTAACTGCACCACTTGTGTGGATTAAAACAAATTAATTGATGTCCTCAACACAGTCACATACTAGATCAGTTTTGAAATGCATACTATCACTATTGGAGCTCTCTTCCAGCACTCTTACCTCATGTCCAGAACAAAAAGGCAGTTTTCATAAGCAGATCTGTGTCTCCACTGAACTGAATCTTATCACATTCACATTGGTTGTAAGACCATCAATTATCCTTTTACCACAGTATTTTGCACTGAAGGTTAAGCGGTCTACCTACCTGTGCTCTTTGAAAGGCAATAAATATCACACATCATTCAGGTGAAAATTAACATTTCAATTTATTTATAAATGAGGATGATTACACAGAAGCAGAAAAAAACACTACAAATAACTAGCAGTGCAATACTTGACTCGCACAGTCCTTAAACTTTTCCAAAAACAACAAAGAATCCAAATCATTACCATTCTTTCCAGAATCTTTTAAGAATCTCTGATGAACAATCACATAAATAATTAACTTCACAGAGCCCTTCTTCATCGCCTCTGCTGGAAATCAGCAACCAAACTAAATTCCAAGGAAAAGCCCACATATTTTTTGGGGGGATTCCAAAAGTAGGTTTCTCCTGAAGATTAAACAGATTTTTTTTGTATGTCAGATTATCTTTTATTCAAATAGATAAGAAATACGCAGCAGTCTCTCAGCTGTCTGTTAAGTCAATTTTAAATTCACATGGTTCTATTTAAAGTAATAGCAAAAATAACATTACAGAAATTTCCCCTTTTTAGACATGATGTAGCTCTACTGACATCACATGACTCCTTACATCCTCTCCCTCCCCCCACTATCAGGGGAAGTCAGTTACTTGCAGATCCCACTGATGCAATGCTTGTGAGAATCAGTCTTGCTCGTGTGAACTGCCCTGAATAATTCTGGCAAGTATTTCCAATTACATAGAATTTTACAGCACAGAAACAGCCCAACAGATCTACGTCAGTGATTATGCTCCACACGAGCCTCCTCCCACCCCTCTTCATCTAACCGAATCAGCATATCCTTCTATTCCTTTCTTCCTCATGTGCTTATCTAGGTTCCCCTTAAATGCATCTATGCTAGTCGCCTCAACTATTCCATGTGGTAGCGAGTTCCACATTCTAACCACTCTCTGGGTAAATAAGTTTCTCCTGAATTCCCTACTGGATTTATTAGTGCCTATCTTATTTATGATGTCCCCACAAATGGAAACATTTTCTCTACATCTACCTTATCAAACCCTCTTATTATCTTAAAGTCCTCTATCAGCTCACCCTTCAGCCTTCTCTTTTCTAGGGGAAAAAAAGCCCCAGCCTGTTCAGCCTTATTTGATAAGGATATCCTCTCAGTTCTGGTATCATCCTTGTGAACTTTTTGCACCTTCTCCTTTGGATATGGAGACCAGAACAGTGCAAAGTACTCCAAGTGTGATCGAACCAAGGTTCTATACAAATTTAACATAACTTCTTTACTTTTCAATTCTATCCCTCTGGAAATGAATCCCAGTACTTGGTTTGCTTTATTTATGGCCGTATTAACTTATATCGCTACCTTTAGTGATTTGTGTACCCCAAGATCCCTCTACCCCACTTAGACTCTGGCTCCTCGACCCCACTTGGACTCTGGCTCCTCGACCCCACTTGGACTCTGGCTCCTCGACCCCACTTGGACTCTGGCTCCTCGACCCCACTTGGACTCTGGCTCCTCGACCCCACTTGGACTCTGGCTCCTCGACCCCACTTGGACTCTGGCTCCTCGACCCCACTTGGACTCTGGCTCCTCGACCCCACTTGGACTCTGGCTCCTCGACCCCACTTGGACTCTGGCTCCTCGACCCCACTTGGACTCTGGCTCCTCGACCCCACTTGGACTCTTACCATCCAAGCCTCAAGTTTATTTATGTCGTCTTGTATTTTGTTGCAGTATTATCTACACCCCCCCCCAATTTGGTGTCATCTGTAAATTTTGATATTGTACTTCCGATTCCAGAATTTAAATTATTCATGTAAATGGTGAACAGTGGTCCCAGCACAGTGGAACACCATTTCCCACCTTCCACCAGTCTGAGTAATTACCTTTAACCCCTACTCTCTTTTTTCTGTGTTGTAGCCAGTTTGCTATCCATTCTGCCACTTGTCCCCTGATTCTACATGTTCAAAAGGCCTTATCGAAGGCCTTTCGAAAGTCCACGTGATCATCCACTGCATTACCCTGTCTACCCTTTCGGTTACTTCTTCAAAGAATTCAAGAAAGGTTGGTCAAGTATGACTGTCCTTTTGAAATTCGTGCTGACTACTCTACTATATTTTTGGTTGCTAGGTGTTTTTCTATTACACCTTTGATTAAAGATTCCATTATCTTTCCTACCACCGATGTTAAGCTAATTAGTCTATAGTTCCCTGGATATGTTATTTCTCCCTCTTTGAATATTGGAATAACATTAGCTGTCTGCCAGTCCTCTGGCACTATTCCCTTTTCAATTGTATATATACCTCTGCTATCTCTTCCTTAGCTTCTTTGAGTATGCGCCAATGCAATCTATCCAGACATGGGGTTTTGTCCTCTCTAAGATTGTCTAGTTTATCAATTATCTCCTTCCTATCTAACTTACATGTCTTGATCTCTTCTATTGTCATGTCCACCTTGTTGGCCTCCCTGGTAAAAACAGAGGCAAAGTAAATATTCAATATTTCTGACAGTGATGTCATTATCTGAGAGTTTATCTTGTACATCCCTTACTGGCCCTATCCCTATCTTAACTTTCCTTTTGTTATTTGTGTGTCTATAGAATACTTGCCTTCCTAAATGATACCAGGGCTAAAAGGGTTAAATTATAAGGACAGGTTGCATAGACTAGGCATGTAGTCCCTTGAATACAGAAGATTAAGGGGTGATCTAATTGAAGTGTTTAAGATGATTAAAGGATTTGATAGGGTTGATGGAGAGAACCTATTTCCTCCGGTGAGAAAGTCCAGAACAAGGGGGCATAACCTTAAAGTTAGAGCTAGGCCGTACAGGGGTGATGTCAGAAAGCACTTCTTCAGACAAAGGGGGAGTGGAAATCTGGAACGCTCTCTCCCAAAAAGCTGTTGAGGCTGGGTCAATTGAAAATTTCAAAACTGGGATTGATAAGATTTTTGTTAGGCAACCAAGGTGGGTAGATGGAGTTAAGATACAGATCAGCCATGATCTAATTGAGTGGCAGAACAGGCTTGAGGGGCTAAATGACTTACTCCTGTTCCTATGTCATTGTTTTTCTGACTTTTTCCAACCTCTTCGTATTCCCTTTTGTTGTCATCTCCTTTATTGTCCATGTACTTAGTGTGTGCCTTTTTCTTTAGATTCAATTGTACTCCTATCTCTATATTCATCCATGGTGTCTCATTATTGGCTAGTTTTTTCTTGTTTTTTTAAAGAGGAATATATTTCTCCTGAACTCTATTGATCACCTTTTTAAATATTTCCCACTGCTGCTCCATCTTTTTCTTAGTCAATATTTTTTCCCAGTTTACGTTCCCTAGTTCCATCCTCATCCCCTCAAAATTAGCTTTTTTCCAATTTATTACTTTGGTCTTTGTCTTACTCAATTATCCTAAACCTTATTATGTTGTGAACGCTATTGCTTAGACGTTCCCCTACACTTACTTCTCTTATCTGCTCTTGTTCATTTCCCACTACTAGACCCAATAATTAATTCTCTCTTCCTCTACACCTCTCTCCTCCTTTAATACACTCCTTAAAATCTACTTCTTTGACCAACTTTTTGGTCACGTGTTAATATCTCATGTGGTCTGGTGTCAAATTTTGTTTCATAACATTCCTGTGAAGCGCCTTGGGACATTTTACTACGTTAAAGGCGCTATATAAATGCAAGTTGTTGTTTTTGTCGGGCTTCTCACATACTGGGTAAGAAAGGAGTCCTGTACGCACTATAACAACTCCATTCCCTTTTCCCTATCTCTTCTTGCCAGTTTATTTGGGGTAGTTGAAATCTCCCATGATTATTCTACAGGGGTCAAATTGGATAACCCCCAAAACCGGGCGTGGATATCGCGATCCACGCTTAACACGCGCCCGGTGCTTCCTGCCGGATGAGACATTCGTCCTGCCAGTGGACTTCCCTGACAGCAACGTTGAAAACTAGGATTCAATGAAATGCACACTTTCCACCAGCAGGGAGAGCCCCAATCTTTTAAAGGGAGGATATCTCTTCAAATCTCCCAAAAGGTACCTGTTATTTGCTAAAATTAACAGTCTGCTGCCTGCACGAAGTCTGAACGGAGATCAGACATCACACACGTAAAACACAGAGGCAGGTCCTGTCTGTATGTTTACAAACTGATGAGTTATGTTAAAACATTGAATAAAGGTTGCGCACTACTAAATTCCATATCCTCCAATCTGCACTCCAGACCTCACCAATCTGCAGATCTGAGTTGGTACCAGGCCTGCAAGAGTGTGTGCACCAAGGTTCTCTGCTGATGCACTAGAGGCCTTGGTGCAAGAGGTGGACAGAAGGAGAGACATCCTACATCCGCAGAGTAGTTGGGGGGGGGGGGGGGGGGGGGGGGGGGGCAAGAGGCCCTCCAGACATATGCCCAAGTCAGTGGGAGCCAGCGGGGAATGAAGTCATTGCCAGGCATACAGCACCACGAACATGGATGCAGTGCAGGAAGAAGCTTTGACACGAGTGGTCAAGGTGAGTGAGGTCAACTGTCAAGTGGTGTCTCCTACCAACTGCTCCACACACTCCACCCCCATCACCCACCTACCAACACTCTGTCCATCAGTACTCAACTCTTCCAATCAGATGCTTCCTCCCACCCTTACACATTACCACTGTTTCAAGCTGCCCACCCACAACTCACAGGCCACACTCACTGGCAGCTATTCAACCATGACAGGCACATCACCCAGACACACGTCGCGCTTTCTTGCAGAAGGTGGCACATAACAGGGGGCAGCAAGTGGCAGTGGCATTTAGTCCCTTGAGCCTGTTCCACCATTCAATGAGATCATGGTGGACCTGTGACCTAATTCCATACCCACCTTAGCCCCTTATCCCTTAATCCACAAAAATCTATCAATCTCAGATTTAATATTCACAAATGAGCTAGCATCAACTGCTGTTTGCAGAAGAGAGTTCCAAACTCCTCCCACCCTTTGCATTTAGCAGCATTTCTTAACTTCACTTCTGCACGTCCTGGCTCTAAATGTTAGGCTATGTCCCCTCATCTTAGTATTCAAGTATAGGAGACCTCCAAAAACAGCCACAAATGCATCAGCAAAAGCAATAATCCAGCAACTAACCTGTAAATCCTGCATGGTCCCTTTAAATAGGGAGGAATCTTAAGACATGTTCAGATGGTTGTGATTAAGGCAGTGCGTTGAGTTGAGCGTTAGACACCATTTGGGAACTTATCACTTTAAATCAGCGTTGCACACTGTATCCATTTTCTCCTTACTTTACATGCTGCCAGCGTTCGGTATTTGCGCATGCGCTACTACCTACACCAAGATGGCGTCCGGCGCACGTCACGCAGGAAACGTGCATACACAGCCACGATGCCATCTTGGCATTTCAAGAGACCACTTAGCGCCAAAACAACGGGCACTACACGGCCCAATTTCTAGCCCTGTGTCTTTTACTCATTTCATAGATTTGCCTACATATTTCTCCTTCCACTTCCCTTCCAATGATCAATACCTTCTTATCCTTTATTCCAATCCATATGGATTTAAAAGCACTGCACCAGACAAGTGAAGTCCTTTTCCTGCTGCCACTATCACGTCCTGCATGCTACGCTTCTGTCTTGTACACTGTGTGGCATAGGCTGTGGTACTGCACATTTGCCCATCGGATGAACTGCCTCATGTAGCCAAGTCTGCCTGGTGACAATGGCTGAAAACTTGGCAAGGACTTCGAAGCCTGCTGTCCCTGTGTGTATAACAATAGTCAAGACTTAAACACTTAAAACTATTTCAATAGTATTTGTCACATTAGAGGAATGAGATTTGTGACAATGCCACTGAGGAGGCGATAGAATTATGGAAATACATTAGTGTGATACCTCAAATTTTTTTTTATTATTCGTTCATGGGATGTGGGCATCACTGGCAAGGCCAGCATTTATTGCCCATCCCTAATTGCCCTTGAGAAGGTGGTGGTGAGCCGCCTTCTTGAACCGCTGCAGTCCGTGTGGTGAAGGTTCTCCCACAGTGCGGTTAGGAAGGGAGTTCCAGGATGGCACCATTTTAAAAAGTACTCAGGTGTAATACCACCCCCCCTCCCTATGGTCAATTAGCCCATTAACATTCATGATCTAGGCACACACATGAAGAATGGCCACTTTTTTGAGGTACTGAAGGACACCAATACTTTCAGGAGAGGAGAAAGATGGCAACTAAAAATTAAAATCATTCTTAAAAAAGTGAATAAGCACAGATCACCGGTAGCAGGTCGTTAAACCACTGATCTCTATCTGCAGGTTTACATTAAATAACAAAGTGATGGAAAATTGGCCAATTTACTTCTTTAGGATTATACTTCAATAAAGTCAAAATCACCGCTATACTTGATCCCAAGTATGAAAAAAGTCATCAGTCAGAGGATGCAGATTAAAAACTAATTTGTAGTCAAACTACAAAAAAATTAAACCATTGTTTCTGTATGAAGTACTTGCAGTTACCAATCTAATAGATGATTAACTAAGTGAACATGAAAAAATGCCAGTCTAAACAGTTCCCCTATAACAAAAAATCCTCCAGAAAAAAAAAAATCCATAAATGCCTGATCAAATCCTTCCTTGAAATGAATACTCCCATTAATTGCAAAATAAATCCTTGTGCCGATATCATTCCCTTCTCTCCAAGTGCTCGTATTCCTGTCAGAGCACTCCATTCTCACTTAGACTACTAGATTACTGTCACATCTTTTTGCTAAGACTTCATGGGACTGATGTAAAGCCCACTTGTGACATATTCACAGAACTGCCTAGCTCCTGAAAAGTATGATTGCAAAAAATGGTCAAAGAAATTTCACATCAGATGATCCAGTTTCTAAGAGATTTTAAAACATTTCTGGCATGAAAATTTATATTAGAAAAGTCCCAGTGTTTCCAAATATTTTAATCCGTGGGATATGACGTATCTACACTCTATTTTCTTTCATTAAGTCAAGTAAAATAATTTCCACTTTTGCTTCTTGCTAATAACATGCTTCATAAACAAAAAACATTATTTCGGAAAAAGTGGAGCATTTACAACGTACAACATAGGTTCAGATGAAGAAATCCTTTCCTCTCTCTTGACCTCATCCTTTCAGAATACCAAACGCACCCGACCCCACCCATAAAATGTGGCTGTCTCCTGTTTCTACTTCAATATGCAGTATCTTGCATTTGTCCATATTGAATGATATTTGCTACTGATCAATTTGTGACATGAACTAACCTTCTACAACAGACTGGAGTGCAATAACTTCTTACCAGTTTACCAATCACAAAATAAATGTGAAGCAACCCCCCCAAACCACTAAGTCAAACAATTGTAGGGTATTAATACTGATACTTCTGCATCGATATGTTTCGGTTTCAGGTGCCCAATGGAAACAGAGCCATGTTACGTGGCAGTCAGGTCAGAAATGTGTTGCGGGACCAGAAGCCAGTGAGGACAGGGTGATGGGCGAGGATAAAGGCAGCAGAGTTTTGGATGAGCTGAGGTTTATGGAGGGTGGTCGACCAGGAGAGCATCGGAAGAGTCGAGTATGGAGGTACCAAAACATAGAAGGTTTCAGCAGCAGATGGGTTGAGGTTGGGGGCCTTTGTGATGGAGAAATTATAGGATCAGAAACTCAGCTTGGGGTAGAATAGGATGCCACAGTTGCCAACAGCCTGGTTCAACCCGAGACAGTAGCCAGGGAGGGAGAAAGAATTGGTGACGAGGGTAAGAAATGTGTTAACATTTAGCTGGAGGAGTTTGAGGCTCATCCAAAACTGAATGTTGGACAAGCAGTCTGTCAGCACAGAGGCTATGTAGTGATTGAGAGAAGTGATAGAGGCAGAGAGATAAAGCTAGTTTTCGTCAGCTTTAGAATCATACAGCACAGAAGGAGGCCATTTGGCCCATCGTGCCTGTGTCGGCTCTTTGAAAGACCTAGTCAATTAGTCCCACTCTCCTGCTCTTTCCCCATAGCCCTGCAAATTTTTTCTTTTCAAGTATTTATCAAATTCCCTTTTGAAAGTTATTATTGAATCTGCTTCCACCACCCTTTCAGGCAGCGCATTCCAGATCATTACAACTCGCTGCAAATTAAAAAAAATTCTCCTCATCTCCCCTCTGGTTCTTTTGCCAATTATCTTAAATCTGTGTCCTCTGGTTACCGACCCTACTGCCAGTGGAAACAGTTTCTCCTTATTTACTCTATCAAAACCCTTCAGAATTTTAAAGACCTAAATTAAATCTCCCCTTAACGTTATCTGCTCTAAGGAGAATTCCAGTTTCTCCAGTCTCTCCACATAACTGAAGTCCCTCACGCCTGGTATCATTCTAGTAAAAGTGTGTACATGTGGAAGCCGACTCCACATCTGCAGGTTATGTTGCCAATGGGGCAGCGTGTAAATATAGAAGAATGGGGGGGGGGACGGGGGGTGGGGGGTGCAACAGTGGATCTTTAGAGGATTCCTGAGGTGATGGTGCAGGGTTGGGAAAAGAAGCCATTGCTGGGGATGCTCTGGCTATGATAAAATAGGCAAGAGTGGATCCAAGTGAGTCCCAACAAGCTGCACAATGGAGGAAGAGTGGTTGACTTTGTGAAAGGCTGCAAAGAATCAAGGTGGATGAGGAGGAATGCACCATGGTCACAGTCACAGGCATTATCATTCCTGATTTTGGTTATGGGTGTTTTGGTGCCGTGTGAGGGTGGAAACCTGATTAGAGGGATTCACACGTGGAGTTGCAGGAGAAATAGGTACGAATCAGGGAGGCGACACCACGTGCAAGATTTTGGAAAGGAAAGGGCGGTTGGTGATGGAACTGTTGTTTGCAATGACAGCGGGGGGAACGTATGTTTTTTTGAGGAGGAATGTAATGATAGTGGTTTTGAAAGGGAGGAGGTTAGTGCCTGAGGAGAGGGAATCGTTAATAAAGTCAGCTCGCATGAGGCCAAGAAGGGAAGTTGTGTTATAAGCAGTTTAGTGGGAAGGGGTTTAAGAGCGTAGGAAAGTATTCTAACATGCAATTTTAACATCAATCCAAATTACCTATTGGATGTTAAATTAAAAATATTATTAAGTAGAAATAAAAAATCACCCAAACCAGACACAAGCTTATTGCTTTGTTTATATCAAAATGGAGTCGGAGTCTCTAAAGCTGCTTTTATACTGGCACTCATCAGGTCCCAGGCGATCAGCATCCATATACCAGCTCCCTTATTTTGTTAGGCACATTACCTTAATGATGATTTTAATTATTTTAGATCTTAACTGCTGCATCCATTTTCTCAGACAGCAGGCGCTGGTAATGGAGGATGGCTCCACAAGAGCAAATGGGAGTGGAGGAGGTGTGGGAACATAGGGACAGGAGTAGGCCATTCAGACCCTCGAGCCTGTTCTGCCATTTAATGAGATCATGGCTGATCTGTATCCTGAGTCCATCCACCCGCCTCGGCTCCATATCCCTTAATTACCTTGGCTAGCAAAAATCTATCGCTCTCAGATTTAAAATGATTAATTAAGCTAGCACGTACTGCTTTTTGTGGAAGAGAGTTCCACAGTTCTACCACACTTGGCGTGAAGAAGTAACTTCTCTTCTGAATGGCCTGGCTCGGATTTTAAGGTTATGTCCCCTTGTCCTAGATTCCCCCACTAGCAGAAAACGTTTTTCTCCATCTACCCTATCAATTCCTTTCAAAATCCTAAAAACCTCAATTAAATCACCCCTTAACCTTCTATATTCCAGGGGATACAAGCCAAGTTTGTGTAATCGCTCCTCATAATCTAACCCTTGGAGCCTTGGTAACATTCTGATTAATCTGCACTGCATTCCTTCCAGGGCCAATATAGCCTCTCTCAGGTGTGGCCCAGAACTGTACACAGTGCTCCAGATGTGGTCCAACCAGGGCTTTGTATAGCTATAGTAAAACTTCCTCCCCTTTATATGCTAGCCCTCTAGTTATAAAGGCTAACATTCCATTAGCCTTCTTGATTATATTTTGTACCTGACAACTTCATTTAGTGATCTGTGTATATGGATCCCCAAATCTCTTTAGACCTCCACCGTTCCTAGCTTTTCACCATCTGATCTATCAGTTTTTGGTCCAAAATGGATGACCTCACACTTACCTGCAATGAAATCTATCTGCCACAGTTTTGACCACTCAATTAATCTATCAATCTCTCTTTGTACATAGAAACATAGAAAATAGGAGCAAGAGTAGGCCATTCGGCCCTTCGGGCCTGCTCCGCCATTCAAAATGATCATGGCTGATTATCTAACTCATTACCCTGTTCCCACTTTTTCCCCATATCCCTTGATCCCTTTAGCATTAAAAATTATATCCATCTCCTCCTTGAATACATCTAATGACTTGGCCTCCACTGCCTTCTGTAGTAGGGATTTCCACAGGTTCACCACCCTCTGAGTGAAGAAATTTCTCATCTCTGTTCTAAATGACATACCTGGTATCCTGAGACTGTGAGTTCTGGACTCCCCAGCCATCAGGAACACCCTCCCTGCATCCAGTCTGTCTAGTCCTGTTGGAATTTTATATGTTTCGATGAGATCACCTCTCATTCCTCTAAATTCTAGTGAATACAGGCCTAGTCGACCCAATCTCTCCTCATACGTCAGTCCTGCCATCCCAGGAACCAGTCTGGTAAACCTTCGTTTCACTCCCTCCATGGCAAGGACATCCTTCCTCAGATAAGGAGACCAAAACTGTACACAATACTCCAGATGTGGTCTCTCCAAGGCCGTGTATAACTGCAGTAAGACATCTCTTCTCCTGTACTCAAATCCTCTTGCAATGAAGGCCAACATACCATTCGCCTTCCTAACTGCTTGCTGCACCTGAACGCTCACTTTCAGCGACTGGTGTACATGGACACCCAGGTCTCGTTGCACCTCCTCTTTTCCCAATCTATCACCATTCAGATAATAATCTGCCTTTCTGTTTTTACAACCAAAGTGGATAATCTCACATTTATCCACGTTATACTGCATCTGCCATGTTCTTGCCCACTCACCCAACTTGTCTAAATCACATTGGAGCCTCTTTGCATCCTCCTCACAGCTCACATTCCACCCCAGCTTTGTGTCGTCTGCAAACTTGGAAATGTTACATTTAGTTCCCTCATCCAAATCATTGATATATATTGTGAATAGCTGGGGCCCAAGCACTGATCTCTGCGGTACCCCACTAGTCACTGCCTGCCACCCGGAAAAAGACACGTTTATTCCTACTCTCTGTTTCCTGTCTGTCAACCAATTCTCAATCTATGCCAGTATATTCCCCCCAATCCCATGTGCTTTAATTTTGCACACTAACCTCTTGCATGGGACCTTATCAAAAGCCTTCTGAAAATCCAAATACACCACATCCACTGGTTCTCCCCTATCTATTCTACTAGTTACATCCTCAAAAAACTCCAGTAGATTTGTTAAGCATGATTTCCCTTTCATAAACCCATGCTGACTTTGTCCAATCCCGTTAATGCCCTCCAAGTGTTATCACATCTTTTATAATAGACTAGCATTTTCCCCACTACTGATGTTAGGCTAACTGGTCTGTAATTCCCTGTTTTTTCTCTTCCTCCTTTTTTAAATAGTGGGGTTACATTTGCCACCCTCCAATCTGTAAGAACTGTTCCAAAATTCTATAGAATTTTATGTCACTGTCTATACTATTTACTAAGCCATCAATCTTTGTGTCATCGCCAAACTTGGATGAATGGCTCTAAGTCATTAATAAATATAGTGAATAGTTGAGGCCCCATCACAGATCCTTGTGGGACACCACTAGTCACTTTCTTCCAATTCGAGTATATACCCATTATCCCTACTCTCTGTCTTCTGCCTAACCAATCTCCTATCCGGGTCAATAATTTGCCTTCAATTCCATGAGATTAATTTTAGCCAACAGTCTCTCATGTGGAACCTTATCGAATGCCTTCTGGAAGTTCCAGATATAAACTACATCCATAGACATTCCCCTGTCTACTACTTAAGTTACTTCCTCAAAAAATTCATTTAGGTTTGTTAGACATGACCTAATCTTTACAAATCCATGTTGGCTCTCTCTAATCAGCTCAAATTTCTCTTAGTGCTCAGTCACTCTGTCCTTAATTATAGATTCCAATAACTTCCCCACGAAAGATGTTAGACTAACAGGTCTATAATTTCCTGGTTTCTGTTTCTCACCTTTCTTAAATAATGGAGTTACATTTGCAATTTTCCAATCTAAAGATTGGAATCAAGAGAGCTTTGGAAGATTACGGCTAAAGCATCTGCAATTACCTTACCTACTTCCTTTAAAACCCTGGGGTGAAAACCATCAGGTCCTGGGGATTTGTCAGACTTTAGTGCCACTATTTTTTCTAATACTGTTTTCTTGCTCATGTGTACTTTAGTAAGTTACAGTCCTTAATTCATTAATCGTTTCCCTGGAATGTCGGGTATATTATCCTCTTCTTCCACTGTGAAAACTGACACACAGTAATTATTCAACAAATCAGCCATTTCCTTATTTTCACTTGCAATCTTACATGCATCTGTTTTTGAAGGGCCCACATTACACTTGACTACCCTTTTTCTTCTAATATAATTGTAAAACATTGTGTGTTAATCTTGATATCCCTCAAGTTTCTTTTCATATTGCGTTTTTGCAGCTCTTACTGTCTTTTTTGTCTTCCTTTGTTGTCCTTGATTTCTCTCCCAGTCCCCTAGATCTACACTATTTTTTGCACTTTTGTATGCTCTTTCCTTTAGTTTTATGTTATCTTTCACCTCTTTTGTTGACCATGGCTGTTTTATTTGGTAAGTAGTGTTCTTGCCCCCTAGGGGTATAATACTGGTCCTGTATTAAGCTAAATTCTTTTGTGAACACCTCCCACAGTTCATCTGTAGTTTTACCCAATAACAGTTTTGACCAGTTTGTTGTCATCAGTCTCTGTCTCATCCCATTAAAGTTAGTCTTACCAAAATCTAGAATCTTAGTAACTGTTAGGTTTGAAAAGGAGAAACTTAACATTGAATTCCATCAGATTATCATCACTGTTAGATAAATGTTCCCTTACTGTTAGATTAACAAAGTCTAGCTCATTACTAAATCTAGTATGTCCTGCCCTTGTGTTGGTCCTAGAACATATTGCTCCAGAAAACTATCTTGAATGCACTCAAGAAATTCACTACCTTTCTGACTTGAGCTACTTTGCTCTTCCCAATCTATATGGAAATTGAAGTCTCCCATTAAAACTCTGCTTTTGCTACAAGCCTCTCTAATATCTGAATTAATACATTCTCCCACTTATTGCTACTATCAGGCCTGTTGAAAACTCCCTTTACTTAAGTCCTCTCTTATTCCACAATTCTAACCAGAGTCTCCATTGATTGCTTTTCCTTACCCATATCCTCTCTAAAAATACTATTAAAATATTAGGTAATCAATAAGGTGACCCCCTCCTCCTCTTCCAGTTTCCCTATCCTTTCTAAAGACCTTATAACCTGGAATATTTAACTCCCAATCATGACCAGCTTGCAGCCATGTCATGCCCTCTAAGTGTATATGAGCCTCCAATTCACTCAACTTATTTCTATTACTTTGTGCGTTAGTATATAAAACTTATTTGGACACGAGACCCTAACCTGTCCTTCTGCCCTGATGCTGTCTTTCTCACACCATTTAACTTAAAACGTTTCTTATTTGTCACATCGGCTGTAACAACTTTAGTTATTTTAGAATTTCCTTCATCTGGAGTATCTTGGGGTGGGGATCCCCTATGGCCAGTGGGTGCTCCACACTCCTGGGGTCGACCCACCTTTCTGCGTCATATTCTCAGGCCACAGAAGCTTTCTTCTCTTTGCCAGATTTTCCATGCTTCCCTCACCCTCTTATTCTGCTTGAACCATTTACATCTCCTCTGGGTCCATCTTTTGTTTCTTTACTTCTCCCATTACCTCCCATTTTTTTTATTATTTGTTCATGGGATGTGGGCGTCACTGCCAAGGCCAGCATTTATTGCCCATCCCTAATTGCCCTTGAGAAGGTGGTGGTGAGCCGCCTTCTTGAACCGCGGCAGTCCGTGTGGTGAAGGTTCTCCCACAGTGCTGTTAGGAAGGGAGTTCCAGGATTTTGACCCAGAGACGATGAAGGAATGACGATATATTTCCAAGTTGGGATGGTGTGTGGAGGGAACGTGCAGGTGGTGCTGATCCCATGTGCCTACTGCCCTTGTCCTTCTAGGTGGTAGAGGTCGCGGGTTTGGGAGATGCTGTCGAAGAAGCCTTGGCGAGTTGCTGCAGTGCATCCTGTGGATGGTACACACTGCAGCCACTGTGCGCCGGTGCTGAAGGGAGTGAATGTTTAGGGTGGTGGATGGGGTGCCAATCAAGCAGGCTGCTTTGTCCTGGATGGTGTCGAGCTTCGAGTGTTGTTGGAGCTGCAGTCATCCAGTCAATTGGAGAGTATTCCATCACACTCCTGACTTGTGCCTTGTCGATAGTGGAAAGGCTTTGGGGAGTCAGGAAGTGAGACACTCCCCGCAGAATACCCAGCCTCTGACCTGCTCTTGTAGCCACAGTATTTATATGGCTGGTCCAGTTAGGTTTCTGGTCAATGGTGACCCCCCCAGGATGTTGATGGTGGGGGATTCGATGATGGTAATGTCAATTAATGTCAAGGGGAGGTGGTCATTGCCTGGCACTTGTCTGGCGTGAATGTTACTTGCCACTTAACAGCCCAAGTCTGGATGTTGTCCAGGTCTTGCTGCATGCGGGCTCGGACTGCTTCATTATCTGAGGGGTCGTGAATGGAACTGAACACTCTGCAATCATCTGCAAACATCCCCATTTCTGACCTTATGATGGAGGGAAGGTCATTGATGAAGCAGCTGAAGATGGTTGGGCCGAGGACACTGCCCTGAGGAACTCCTGCAGCAATGTCCTGGGGCTGAGATGATTGGCCTCCAACAACCACTACCATCTTCCTTTGTCCTAGGTATGACTCCAGCCACATTGACTTCAATTTTACTCGGGCTCCTTGGTGCCACACTCGGTCAAATGCTGCCTTGATGTCAAGGGCAGTCACTCTCACCTCACCACTGGAATTCAGCTCTTTTGTCCATGTTTTGCCTTGCACCATCATCCCTCTTGTCACTTAATCACCCCTGCCCTCCACCCAATCACAGACTTTCTTTTTTGTTCTTTCCCCCTCCTCCCCCCACCCCCCCTTTCTCTAGCATTGTACTTGCTTAAAAACTGTTAATCTCTAGCATCTATCAGTTCTGATGAAAGGTCATCAACCTGAAACATTGACCCCGATATTTACGGGGAGGGTGCAAGGAAGGCCGTAATCGGCAGAAGAACCCGGCAAATCCGGGGAAGCAGAGGTCCTGCCGAGCTTAACATGGAACGTTGCCATCTCCTGCCCAACCGCCAGCAAGATAGACAGCCTGGCTGCAGACAGTCCCCGGCAGTTAGTGGGATTCGGGGCCCGGGGCCACGATCAGGGGGAGGGAGGAGGTAGAGGGGCGGGAAGGGCTACTCACGGGGCCGCGATCGGGGGAAGAGGGGTTGTGATGTGAACAGATGCGATCTGGGCGGGGGCGGGGGGAGATCTTGCACAGATCCGGGGCCGAGAAGGGGTAGGCTACCCCGACTCAAGGGAGATCCTAGGCTTCCTTGTGGGGCCGAGAGCAGCATTCTTGCTGTGCCTGGCCCACCAGAAAACCTGAAAAATGAATTTAAAAACTTGCCTTCTGGGCCTCCTCTGGCCCAGGATCCGGCTCCCAACAGATTTTGCCCAACGGAGGAGCCATCAATGCCCTCCCACCTCCCCACAGGCCTCCAGTTGATATGGTAGATCGGGTCCTGATAACATCATCTGACCGATCTGCATATTTGGAAAACAGGGCCTGCTTCCTTTCTGTGGGTCTCCTGCTCGTCTGCTCAAAAGAGCAGGTTAATATGGGGACAAGCCGGGAATGAAGCAGGATCGGAGGGAGTAACTGACACCCATTATTTTAATTGTCCCCCTCACCCAGTTTATGCAGATGGGGGCAATTAAAATCGGGGCCGTCAACTCTCTTTCTCTCGCCACAGATGCTGTCTGACCTGCTGAGTGTTTTCCAGCATTTTCTGTTTTTATATTTCTGATTTCCAGTATCCGCAGTATTTTGCTTTTGTTTTAGAGAAGCTGGGATTGTTTTCCTTAGAGCAGAGAAGGTTAAGGGGAGATTTAATAGAGATGTTCAAAATTACAAGGGGTTTTGATAAAGTAAATAAGGAGAAGCTGTTTCCACTGGCAGGAGGATCGGTAACTAGAGGACACAGATATAAGATAATTGGCAGAATAACCAGAGGGGAGATGAGGGAAGAAAAATTATCGCAGCGAGTTGTTATGATCTGAAATTCTCTCCCTGAAAGGGTAATGGAAGCAGATTCAATAGTACCTTTCAAAGGGAATAGGATATACTTGAAAAGGAAAAATTTCCAGGGCTATGGGGAATGGGACTAATTGGTAGCTCTTTCAAAGATCCAGCACAGGCACAATAGGCTGGATGGCCTCCTTCTATGCTGTATGATTCTAAAGCTGAGGATCATCAATGCAGAGGTGAAATTGTTTCTCCAGTGTTCGGTTCCAATATTCCTCAGTCAAAAGCAGCATAAAGCTCCTGCCACTCTATCCAATGAGAAGCCTCAGCCTTCATTTCTGATTAGGACCCCTCCTCTACCAGCTTGAATTTCTCTATTTACAGAGATTGCCAAATTAGTGTCAGCTTATTTGTGGGTGGTACTAGATTCAAAGTGCCTAAACTTATTTCACACAATAACTGTACAGTGCAGAGACAGAGATAACTATCCTCTCACCAGCTAGTTAATTCACCATCAGTTACAATCTCCTTACCCCCAAACATATGTAATCTTTTGCAATGGTTCAGTATGCTACAGGTTTAGATCTATGGGGTAATTTTCCAATTTTTGCTCCGACAAGGGAGCACATATCGGAAATTTGGGCGAACTCGACTCGTAAATTTTAACTGCCAGCCCGGAAGGGAGCGGAGGGTGGGGGGGGGGGGGGGGCGGGGGGGGGGTGGTGGGAGACCTTAATGAGGCCCATCAATTGCACTTCCGGATTTCACGCCTGGCAGCCAGCCAGTCTGATTGACAGGTTGGCTGGATGTCTGGCATGAAGGCCTGCTACAACAGGCCACAGCCTGGGATCAGAGGCAGGGAGGGATCATAGGCCGGGGAGATGATTGAGGGGGGCTGAGGAAGAGGATTGGAAGTTGCTGGAGGTCGGGTGACGAGTAGGAGATAGGTGAGGGTCCACCAAGGTAGGGCAGGACTTCCTGGTGTCTGCTCTCCATACGCAGACAAACCTGCCTGGGTTAAACCCAGAAGCAGGCGTGTTGGAGCCGGAATGCGGTCCTGCTCTGAAAACTGAGTATTTTTACTCCTCACCCACCCCCAACCAACTGTTCTTGGGGGTTAAAATTTACCCCATGATATCCTGACTACTTGCACTGCCAGCAGTCTAGCCTCTTGGCCGGAAGTGCAGAATCAGCAAATTACTCCTCTGGTATCACCAGCCCAAATGCAAGAGCAGGCACCCCAATTCATAAAATCATCCAACCAACTACAACTTAAGAGAATCACCATCCCATTTCAGGTGGCTGTTTCAATACATTTATTGTTGTGGCTTTTCAGGTTTTCTTGAACAACGACGTGTCAACTCTCCTGAGTTTTTCAAATATATTGGAGTTCATTGGCTGCAGTAGCTGAGGTCTGGCATTGAATGTTGCATTAGTGGTGTACAGAGGGGAGGCTCACAAAAAGAGGAACTTGGCCAAGGTTCAAGGATATGTCAAGTGAAAGTCTCCACACTGACCATTCCCACCAAAATAAGGGTGAAAAACAAGAGTTTTCCAGAACCACTAGTATATTTCTTCAGGCTAGTATCAGTTTTACTCTTTCTTTTCCCAATTGAGAAAATCGTAAGGATTTTCGAGGTTCTGAGACATTGCTGAAGTTCAAAAGTGGGTTTCTCTCCTTAGTTTGGAACTTCTAGAGATCTCCTAAATAAAGGAAATTATGAAAGCATGAGGTGCGAGTTGGCTATGATAGATTGGGGAACTTTACTAAAAGGGATGAGGGTGTATAGGCAATGGCTAATATTTAAAGAACATGTGCAGGAATTACAACAATTATTCATTCCTGTCTGGCGCAAAAACAAAACAGGAAAGGTGGCTCAACAGACAAATGTAGAAATGGGGGAAATTGTAATGGGAACAAAGAAATGGCAGAACAATTAAACACAAAGGAGGACACAAATAACCTCCCGGAAATGTTAGGGAACCAAGGGTCTAGTGAGAGGGAGGAATTCAAGGAAACCAGTATTAGTAAAAAAAAGTGCTAGGGAAATTAATGGGGCTAAAGGCTGACAAATCCCCAGGGCCTGATAATCTACATCCCAGAGTACTAAAGGAAGTGGCCCTGGAAATAGTGGATGCATTGGTGGTCATCTTCCAAAACTCTATAGACTCTGGAACAGTTCCTACAGATTGAAGGGTGACAATGTAACCCCAACTATTTAAAAGAGGGGAGAAAGAGAAAAAAAACAGGGAATTACAGACCAGTTAGCCTAACATCAGTAAGTGGGGAAAATGCTAGAGTCCATTATAAAAGATGTGATAACAGAACACTTGGAAGGCATTAACAGGATTGGACAAAGTCAGCATGGGTTTATGAAAGGGGAATCATGCTTAACAAATCTACTGGAGTTTTTTTGAGGATGTAACTAGTAGAATAGATAGGGGAGAACCAGTGGATGTGTTATATTTGGATTTTCAGAAGGCTTTTGATAAGGTTCCACATAAGAGGTTAGTGTGCAAAATTAAAGCACATGGGATTGGGGGGAAATATACCGGCATGGATTGAGAATTGGTTGACAGACAGTGTGCAAGAACATGGCAGATGCAGTATAACGTGGATAAATGTGAGGTTATCCACTTTGGTTGTAAAAACAGAAAGACAGATTATCTGAATGGTGATAGATTGGGAAAAGGGGAGGTGCAACAAGACCTGGGTGTCCTTGTACACCAGACGCTGGAAGCGAGCATTCAGGTGCAGCAAGCAGTTAGGAAGGTGAATGGTATGTTGACCCTCATTGCAAGAGAATTTGAGTACAGGAGCAGAGATGTCTTACTGCAGTTATACAGGGCCTTGGTGAGACCACATCTGGAGTATTGTGTGCAGTTTTGGTCTCCTTATCCGAGGAAGGATATCCTTTCCATGGAGGGAGTGCAACGAAGGTTTACCAGACTGATTCCTGGGATGGCAGGATTATCGTATGAGGAGAGATTAGGTCGACTAGGCCTATATTCACTAGAGTTTAGAAGAATGAGAGGTGATCTCATCGAAACATATAAGATTCTAACAGGACGAGACAGACTAGATGCAGGGAGGATGTTCCCGATGGCTGGGGAGTCCAGAACCAGGGGTCACTGTCTCAGGATACGGGGTATGCCATTTAGAACAGAGATGAGGAGAAATTTCTTCACTCAGAGGGTGGTGAACCTGTGGAATTCTCTACGACAGAAGGCAGTGGAGGCCAAGTCATTATATGTATTCAAGAAGGAGATAGATATATTTCTTAATGCTAAAGGGATCAAGGGATATGGGGAAAAAGCGGAAACAGGGTACTGAGTTAGACGATCAGCCATGATCATTTTGAATGGTGGAGCAGGCCCAAAAGGCCAAATGGCCTACTCTTGCTCCTATTTTCTATGTTTCTATCTCTGAATAAACTGAAAAACTGAGAGCTTGTGCTAAAGAAATACAAAGAGTCACAGAATAGAATATAGAGTAAATCTACCAATATAATCCAACTTTTGGTATATAAAAAGAGATGTTTACATTGCATGTCATTAACATATATCAAAAAGAGCAGTGGTGCTAATACTGCCCCTGGGGGACACCACTGTATACTTCTGTCTGAAAAACAACCATTCACCACTACTCTCTGCTTTCTGTCCCTTAGCCAATTTTGCATCCACAGTGCCACTGTCTCTTTAATCCCATGGGCTTTAATTTTGCTATTGAATGTAAAATTGGGCGAGTACAGTTAAAATTAAATCCCTCCCTGTCAAGGTTCATGTGAATAATGACTATTTGAGCATGGTGCAGGATAATGCCCAGCACCTGTGGAATCATATCTCCTTTCAGGAGAGTTAAGAGAAAATTGGCCAGAAGAAAAATCATTCAGTTATTTCATTGTCATGGCAATCCACCTACAACACTGCAATGTAAACGTATCCTTCTTTGTACCAGAAGAGTAGATTACATTGGTACTATTGTTCTGTGCAATAGTTAATTCAACAGCACCGGTTGCCCCTATTATACCTAGGCCAACTAGTACAAATATCCATTTGTGCTTAAATTCATCTGGAAAAGAGAGCAAACCCCTCTTTCCACCATGCCCCAACCCCCCCCCACCCATTCCCCACTTATACTTATACACAGATGCACTCAATTCTCGAAGAACTAGTATATCATAGTATTAACACTACACGTATATTACTCAATTTACCCCAATACAATTCTAAACCAGCCACAAAATTGCTTGTGACAACATTACTTAACAGTTATATAACATACAGCTCATGATTGGTGTTTCTCAGCATTACTTAACACAACAACAACTACTTGCATTTATATAGTGTCTTTAATGTAGTGAAATGTCCCAAAGCACTTGACAGGAGCATTGTCAGACAATATTTAACACTGAGCCACATAAGGAGATAGTAGGACAGGTCAAAGAGGTAGGTTTTAAAGAGTGTCTTAAAGGATGAAAGAGAGGCAGAGAGGTTTAGGGATGGAATTCCAGGTCTCATGGCCTAGATAGGCATGGGTGCCAATAGTCGGGCAAAGGAAATCGGAATGCACAAGAGGCCAGAATTGGAGGAATGCAGAGTTCTTGGAGGGTTGTAAGGTGGAGTGAGGCCATGGAGGGCTTTGAACACAAGGATGAGAAATTTAAAAATCGAGGCGTTGCTAGACCAGGAGCCGATGTAGGTCAGCGAGCACGGGGGTTATGGGTGAACGGGACTTGGTGCAAGTTAGGATACGGGCAGCAGAGTTCTGGATGAGCTCAAGTTTACGAAAGGTGGAAGATGGGAGGCTGACCAGTATTAGAACAAAAGCATGGATGAGGGCTTCAGCAGCAGATGGGCTGAGGCAGGGGTGGGGATTCACCCTTTTTCATTGGAAACTATGTAAGCTGCCCACCATGCTTTCCCGTACACTTTGAAAGAGTGTAAATATCACACACAGTCAGACTGTTCAAGCTGAAACAAAAATTTGAATTAATTTACAGATAAGATAATTACACAGAAATAGACATATATCAAGTAACTAGTAATACATTACTTGGTTTGCGCAATACTTAAGCGTTCCAAAAATAAGAGTCAAAATTCTCAATAGCTCTTTCTTGAATCTTTTAACTGAGTCTCTGATGAAACATTATGAGTGGTGATTCCCACGGCCCTACTACACCTGCCTGTTTCCACACAGGCAATCAAAAACAGGAAAGTCAAGTCCTTGGGGAAGTCCCACAGCCTTCATACAATTTACCGATTCCAAAGAAAGTTGTCGACATCAAAGATCAAAGATGTTACATGAAACTACCGGCAGAGCATAGCACTGAGCAATCTGACACACATTACCAAGGTCTTACACCTGCCAAGGCCTAAAAATATGCACATTTGAATTTCGGTCAAAAAGGTTCCTTGAAGATTTCTAAATAATTAGCTCATTGCATTAGAAATTATCTCATGAAGGTAAGATGGCCCCCTAAAAACATGGATACCTCCAGACAGTTTTGTTATGTTTTTCTTCTTCTGACACACCCTGACCATTCAAGTGGTTGCAGGCACAGCAAATAATAGAGGCCTAAGCTTTGTAACACGAGAAGCACTCAGCGTGTCCCAATGCAGGCAGCCAATGCAGAGGATGCTTGGAACCTATGCTGGGACCTTGTGTACAATCTGTACCCAAAATTCATTGGGGCTTCAAAAAATATTTAAATTAGGAGGCCTCCCCACAATTTGAAAGGAGCACCTGAGTAGCGTTCCAACTGCCCAGTGCCAGTGTAGCATGGGCGTTGAGGGAGAGTCACAAGTAAAATGACTATTTTTATCCCGGTGGACTTCCCCATCCCTCCCTGCCCCTCCCCATTCCTCAGCAAGAGAAACTATCAGCACTCCAAAATCCAGCCCCTACTCCCCAGTGCTCCCAATACATAATGAGTGACGAAATATTCAAATGAGTTGATCTCATGTTATTGGGCAAGATCAGCTTATTCTTGCCCAGGCACGTAGCCAGCCAGAACAATGCAGGCACCGGCAGCACTGCATGAGGATCGATTATTAGGCCCTATGCCTCAGCCACAACTAGGTCAAGTTAATTTTAAGTTCACATTATTCCATCTAAAGTCATATCAGCATGATACCTAGAACACTTTCCCACTGGGGGTATAATGGAGCTCTGCATCTGACACGTAGTATTTTTGGAATATATTTCAGCACAGGAACCATCATAGTCCATCGAATATCTATCTACATTTATCTTTGTAATGTATTCTTCAAGTCAATGTGAAACTGCTCTGAAAGCTAATCAAACACTCGAATTTATCCATAGCCAAAAGGAGTTATTCTAACCCTGTATAAATCATTGGTGAGACCACATATGCAATACTAAGTGAAATTTTGAGAACCCTACCTTCAAAAGGACATGATCATAGAATCATAGAATGGCCTCCTTCTGTGCTGTAACCATTCAGCCCATCGAGCCTGTGCCAGCTCTTTGTAAGAGCAATCCGGCTAGTCCCACTCCCCCGCCTTTTCCCTGTAGCCCTGCAATTTTTTTCCCTTCAAATACTTATCCAATTCCCTTTGAAGGCCATGATTGAATCTGCCTCCACCACCCCCTCGGGCAGTGCATTCCAGATCCTAACAACTAGCAGCGTAAAAAATGTTTTCCTCATGTCGCCATTGGTTCTTTTGCCAATCACCTTAAATCTGTGTCCTCTGGTTCTTGACCCTTCTGCCAATGGGAACAGTTTCTCTCTATCTTCTCTGTCTAGACCCTTCATGATTTTAAACAACTTAATCAAATCTCCTCTCAACCTTCTCTGCTCTAAGGAGAGCAACCCCAGCTTCTCCAATCTATCCACATAACTGAAGTCCTTCATCCCTGGAGCCGTTCTAGTAAATCCTTTCTGCACCCTCTCTAAGGCCTTCACATCCTTCCTAAAATGCGGTGCCCAGAGTTGGACACAATACTCCAGTTGTGGCCGAACCAGTGTTTTATAAAGGTTTGACATAATTTCCTTGCTTTCGTACACTATGCTTCGATTTATAAAGCCCAGGATCCCTTATGCTTTTTTAACCGCATTCTCAACCCGTCCTGCCACCTTCAAAGATTTGTGCATATATACCCCCAGGACTCTGTTCCTGCACCCCCTTTGGAATTGTACCATTTAGTTTTATTGCCTCTCCTTGTTCTTCCTGCCAAAATGTATCACTTCACACTTCTCTGCATTAAATTTCATCTGCCATGTGTCCACCCATTCCACCAGCATGTCTATGACCTCTTGAAGTCTATCACTATTCTCCTCACTGTTTACTACACTTGCAAGTTTTGGGTCATCTGCAAATTTGTAAATTGTGCCCTGTACACCCAAGTCCAAGTCATTAATATATATATAAAAAAAAGCAGTGGTCTTCGTACCAACCCCTGGGGAACACCACTGTACACCTTCCTCCATTCCGAAAAACAACCGGTCACCACTATTCTCTGTTTCCTGTCACTTAGCCAATTTCGAATCCATGCTGTCTCTGCCCCTTTTATTCCATGGGCTTCAACTTTGATGACAAGTCTTTTATGTGGCACTTTATCAAACGCCTTTTGAAAGTCCGTATGCACATCAACCGCATTGCCCTCATCAAAAAACTCAATCACGTTAAACACGATTTGCTGTTATAAAATCCATGTTGGCTTTCCTTTATTAATCCACACTTGTCCAAGTGACTATTAATTTTGTCCAGATTATTGTTTCTAAAAGCCTCCCCACCACTGAGGTTAAACTGACTGGCCTCTATTTGCCGGGTTTATCCTTACACCTTTTTTGAACAAGGATGTAACATTTGCAATTCTCCAGTCCTCTGGCACCACCCCCATATCTCTGAGGATTGGAAGATTATGGCCAGCACCTCTGCAATCCACCCTTACTTCCCTCAGCAACCTGAACTGCATCCCATCCGGACCGGGTGACTTATCTACTTCCTAGTACCTTCTCTATCAATTTTTAGCCCATTTAGTATCTCATCTACCTCCTCCTTTACTGCGACTTCTTCCTTGGTAAAGACAGATGCAAAGTACTCATTTAGTACCTCAGCCATGCCCTCTGCCTCCATGCATAGATCTCCTTTTTGGTCTCTAATCAGCCCCAACCCTCTTACTACCCGTTTATTATTTATATGCCTATAGAAGACTTTTGGATTCCCTTTTATGCTAGCCACCAGTTTATTCTCATACTCTCTCTGTCCCTGTTATTTCCTTTTTCACTTCTCCTCTGTACTTTCTATATTCAGCCTGGTTCTCACTTGTATTATCAACCTGATATCTATCATACGCCCCCCTTTTCTGCTTCATCTTACTCTCTATGTCTTTTGTCATCCAGGAAGCTCTGCCTTTGGTTGCCCTACCTTTCCCCCTCATGGGAACGTACCTAGACTGTACCCGAACCATCTCCTTCTATGATTCTATAACAGAGATTAATAGGATAATGAAGGCTCAGAGAGCTTCTGGGGTTTAGTGCTCTAAGCTATGAGAAAACTTGTAGATATGAACTAGTTTTCATTGGAGAAAAAAAGATTCAGATGAGGAAAAAAAGATTCAGGTGAATATCAGATGATGAGAAGCATTAATGATGTAAATCAAAGTAGTCTATTAGACTTAGACTGTGAACAAAGATCTAGAGGGCATAGATTTCACATTTGTAAGACTCACAGAAAAGATTAGGAAACCACATCTCTTCCATTCCCCAACACCCAGTGTAGTATATATCTGGAATAGAATCCCAGCAAAACCAGTTGGGTGGAATTAATTCACTTCTTCAAAAAGAAGCTGGATAATTATCTGATTGGGAATAGGACTAGAGATTAATAAGGAGAAGTACAGACTAGATGATCAAATACTCTTGTTCCAATCTTTCTTATGTACTCTAAGGTCACATTGCTCATTTTGCTCCATCACTGTCAAAAAAATGTTTACAATGTTTGCTCAATTTAAGTGATTACTAACAATTTTATTTTAGTAAATCACAGCTTTTTAAAAAAAAAAGTTACAGCGAAAGACACAAACAAGTAAAATAAATGCACATCATTAAACTCCATGCAAGTACCCCTCAGCTGCTTGAAGGTCTAACATGTAGCACAATCTCTGGGACATGACCATATCATATAGCACATTCTCCACAACACGTACATGCCAAAAGTTAGCAAATGAAACAAAACCTCCTTGCTGTACTGTCACACAATGTCACGTGATTAGTGTAAGAACAAAACTGCAAGATAACTAAAAATATCTCAAACCACTTTTTTTGGGGAGTGGAGGTGGGGGGGGGGGGGGGGGGGGGAGAAAAGAGGTGAGAAAAGAAGGAAGCAACATTATAGAAGCAATATTCCCATCAGGATCATGTTACATGTATTACTTGGTGGGATAGGTGTGTACACTGTAGAAACTGCATTACATGCCCTTACCTGAATGTGGTATTTCCGGGTTCTGCGGCAGCCGCCCTGGGTCAGCAATGGAGGCTCTCACCAGAGATGTTACACAGAAGAGCGACACCAAGTAATAAACTAAACAAAAGGACAACTGTTTTAAAATTTGTTTTGAGTAAAATGTCATTTTAATTTTTTTTAATATTAGTAAGACAATTTAGCTTTGAGCTGGCTGCATCCCCAAGACATATACAGCCCTTCCCACTGACAATCACACCCTTTTTGTTTCCAAAAGGTCTAAAAATACGACTGTGGCAGTTACTAGAGATAGATTATACATTGCTACTTCCTTCTGTCTTTTTAAAAAAAAAATGTATACTGTGAGTTTGTCATTTCACATGGTCCCAGGGTCAGTTACAGCAACAGATGCAATGATAAGGTCATCAATTCTGTCCCACATCTTCACCAGGAAATTCAATGGCAGTGCAAGATAACAGGATTGTGCAGATAAAGAGTTCCTGAGCTGACAAAGATCCAAAATCATGCAATTAAAGCTAAGTAAAAGGCTGCTCCTTTGACATTTAAAAAAAATAATTTAAATTAAATCGGAGGATAAAAGGCGAGGCCCGAGAGCGGGAGAATCACAGAGACCGGAGACCAGAGCGGGATTGGAGGATAAAAGGCGAGGCCCCGAGAGCGGGAGAATCAGAGACCGGAGACCAGAGCGGGATTGGAGGATAAAAGGCGAGGCCCCGAGAGCGGGAGAATCACAGAGACCGGAGACCGGAGCGGGATCGGAGGATAAAAGGCGAGGCCCCGAGAGTGGGAGAATCACAGAGACCGGAGACCAGAGCGGGATCGGAGGACAAAAGGCGAGGCCCCGAGAGCGGGAGAATCACAGAGACCGGAGACCAGAGCGGGATCGGAGGATAAAAGGCGAGGCCCCGAGAGCGGGAGAATCACAGAGACCGGAGACCAGAGCGGGATCGGAGGATAAAAGGCGAGGCCCCGAGAGCGGGAGAATCACAGAGACCGGAGACCAGAGCGGGATCGGAGGATAAAAGGCGAGGCCCCGAGAGCGGGAGAATCAGAGAGACCGGAGACCAGAGCGGGATCGGAGGATAAAAGGCGAGGCTTACTCTGAGACCGAGACTCTGAGACCAGCGGCAGAGTTCGGGGTGACGTCACCAGTCAGAAAGTGACGCGGCACAGGGGAGGCAGCTGATTGGTGAGTAGGTTCAGGTGAGTATTTCTACCATTTTACTGTAAGTAAAGTAATAAGAAAGGGAAGATCTGCAGGTTTTATAGCAGATAGTGTTTTTTTTTTAAAGTGAACCTAGGTCCCTAGTACAGTTAATATTTTCTAATTTCAACGTAATTTAAAAGGGGTAACTAAGCTAAGGCAAGTCATGGCAGCAGACCTCGCACCCGTGATATGCTCCTCCTGCAAGATGTGGAAAGTCATGGACACTACCAGTGTCCCTGCCGACCATGTGTGCAGGAAGTGTGTCCACCTGCAGCTACTGACCGATCGTATCTCGGAGCTGGAGCTGCGGGTGGATTCACTGGAGCATCCGCGATGCAGAGAAACACGTGGATAGCACATTTAGCGAGTTGGTCACACTGAAGGTAAAGGGTGTACAGGCAGGAAGTGAATGGGTGACCACCAGGCAGAGTAAGAGGTGCAGGCAGGTAGTACAGGGGTCCCCTGTGGCCATCCCCCTCTCAAACAGGTATACCGTTTTGGATACTGTTGGGGGTGATGGCTCACCAGGGGAAGGTGACAGCGGCCAGGTTCATAGCACCGTGGCTGGCTCTGCTGCACAGGAGGGCAGGAAAAAGAGTGGCAGAGCTACAGTGACAGGGGACTCGATTGTAAGGGGAATAGACAGGCGTTTCTGCGGACGCAACCGAGACTCCAGGATGGTATGTTGCCTCCCTGGTGCAAGGGGCACGGATGTCTCAGAGCGGCTGCAGGACATTCTGGAGGGGGAGGGTGAACAGCCAGTTGTCGTGGTGCATATAGGTACCAACGATATAGGTAAAAAACGGGATGAGGTCCTACAAGCTGAATTTAGGGAGTTAGGAGTTAAACTAAAAAGTAGGACCTCAAAGGTAGTAATCTCAGGATTGCTACCAGTGCCACGGGCTAGTCAGAGTAGGAATGACAGGATAGCTAGGATGAATACGTGGCTTGAGAGATGGTGCAAGAGGGAGGGATTCAAATTCCTGGGCCATTGGAACCGGTTCTGGGGGAGGTGGGACCAGTACAAATTGGACGGTCTGCATTGGGCAGGACTGGAACCAATGTCCTAGGGGGAGTGTTTGCCAGTGCTGTTGGAGGGTTTAAACTAATGTGGCAGGGGGATGGGAACCGATACAGGAAGTCAGTGGGAAGTAAAGTGGTGACAGAAACAAAAGGCAGTAAGGGTACAGATGCTATAGGAAAGATAGAGCAGGAGGTAAGAGAGGAGGGGGAGTTGCGTTCTTGATTAGGGAGAACATCACGGCAGTAGTGAGAGGGGATATATCCGAGGGTTTGCCCACGGAGTCTATATGGGTAGAACTGAAAAATAAGAAGGGAGAGATCACTTTGATAGGATTGTACGACAGACCCCCAAAATAGTCAACGGGAAATTGAGGAGCAAATATGTAAGGAGATTACAGACAGCTGCAAGAAAAATAGGGTGGTAATAGTAGGGGACTTTAACTTTCCCAACATTGACTGGGACAGCCATAGCATTAGGGGCTTGGATGGAGAGAAATTTGTTGAGTGTATTCAGGAGGAATTTTTCATTCAGTATGTGGATGGCCCGACTAGAGAGGGGGCAAAACTTGACCTCCTCTTGGGAAATAAGGAAGGGCAGGTGACAGAAGTGTTAGTGAGGGATCACTTTGGGACCAGTGATCATAATTCCATTAGTTTTAAGATAGCTATGGAGAATGATAGGTCTGGCCCAAAAGTTAAAATTCTAAATTGGGGAAAGGCCAATTTTGATGGTATTAGACAGGAACTTTCAGAAGTTGATTGGGGGAGTCTGTTGGCAGGCAAAGGGACGTCTGGTAAGTGGGAGGCTTTCAAAAGTGTGTTAACCAGGGTTCAGGGTAAGCACATTCCTTATAAAGTGAAGGGCAAGGCTGGTTGAAGTAGGGAACCTTGGATGACTCGGGAGATTGAGGCCCTAGTCAAAAAGGAGGCATATGACATGCATAGGCAACTGGGATCAAGTGGATCCCTTGAAGAGTATAGAGACTGCCGGAGTAGAGTTAAAAGAGAAATCAGGAGGGCAAAAAGGGGACATGAGATTGCTTTGGCAGATAAGGCAAAGGAGAATCCAAAGAGCTTCTACAAATACATAAAGGGAAAAAGAGTAACTAAGGAGAGAGTGGGGCCTCTTAAGGATCAACAAGGTCATCTATGTGCGGAACCACAAGAGATGGGTGAGATCCTAAATGAATATTTCACATCGGTATTTACGGTTGAGAAAGACATGGATGTTAGGGAACTTGGGGAAATAAATAGTGATGTCTTGAGGAGTGTACATATTACAGAGAGGGAGGTGCTGGAAGTCTTAACGCGCATCAAGGTAGATAAATCTCCGGGACCTGATGAAATGTATCCCAGGACGTTATGGGAGGTTAGGGAGGAAATTGCAGGTCCCCTAGCAGAGATATTTGAATCATCGACACCTACAAGTGAGGTGCCTGAAGATTGGAGGGTAGCAAATGTTGTGCCTTTGTTTAAGAAGGGCGGCAGGGAAAAGCCTGGGAACTACAGACCGGTGAGCCTGACATCTGTAGTGGGCAAGTTGTTAGAGGGTATTCTGAGAGACAGGATCTACGGGCATTTGGAGAGGCAGGGACTGATTAGGAACAGTCAGCATGGTTTTGAGAGGGGAAAATCATGTCTCACGAATTTGATTGAGTTTTCTGAAGGGGTAACCAAGAAGATAGATGAGGGCTGTGCAGTAGACGTGGTCTACATGGACTTCAGCAAAGCCTTTGACAAGGTACCGCATGGTAGGTTGTTACATAAGGTTAAATCTCACGGGATCCAAGGTGAGGTAGCCAATTGGATACAAAATTGGATTGACGACAGAAGACAGAGGGTGGTTGTAGAGGGTTGTTTTTCAAACTGGAGGCCTGTGACCAGCGGTGTGCCTCAGGGATCGGTGCTGGGTCCGCTGTTATTTGTTATTTATATTAATGATTTGGATGAGAATTTAGGAGGCATGGTTAGTAAGTTTGAGGATGACACCAAGATTGGTGGCATTGTGGACAGTGAAGAAGGTTATCTAGGATTGCAACGGGATCTTGATAAATTGGGCCAGTGGGCCGATGAATGGCAGATGGAGTTTAATTTAGATAAATGTGAGGTGATGCATTTTGGTAGATCGAATCGGGCCAGGACCTACTCCGTTAATGGTAGGGCATTGGGGAGAGTTATGGAACAAAGAGATCTAGGAGTACAGGTTCATAGCTCCTTGAAAGTGGAGTCACAGGTGGATAGGGTGGTGAAGGCGGCATTCGGCATGCTTGGTTTCATTGGTCAGAACATTGAATACAGGAGTTGGGATGTCTTGTTGAAGTTGTACAAGACATTAGTAAGGCCACACTTAGAATACTGTGTACAGTTCTGGTCATTAAACTCGAAAGAGTGCAGAAAAGATTTACTAGGATGCTACCGGGACTTGATGGTTTGACTTATAGGGAGAGGTTGGATAGACTGAGACTTTTTTCCCCTGGAGAGTAGGAGGTTTAGGGGTGATCTTATAGAAGTCTATAAAATAATGAGGGGCATAGATAAGGTCGATAGTCAAAATCTTTTCCCAAAGGTAGGGGAGTCTATAACGAGGGGGCATAGATTTAAGGTGAGAGGGGAGAGATACAAAAGGGTCCAGAGGGGCAATTTTTTCACTCAAAGGGTGGTGAGTGTCTGGAACGAGCTGCCAGAGGCAGTAGTAGAGGCGGGTACAATTTTGTCTTTTAAAAAGCATTTGGACAGTTACATGGGTAAGATGGGTATCGAGGGATATGGGCCAAGTGCAGGCAATTGGGACTAGCTTAGTGGTATAAACTGGGCGACATGGACATGTTGGGCCGAAGGGCCTGTTTCCATGTTGTAAACTTCTATGATTCTATTCTATGAATTTAGTTTATATAATTATTTTGGCTTTTCTTGAAAAATGATTGGGAAAGCAGCAACAATCTCTCAAAGCTCAAATCAATATTCTCGGTAAAATCTCACCAGTGCTACAATATAGGAACCCCCTACATTACCAAGCAAATGTGTACTTTCTCCCAGAGATGAATCACACTTGAAAACCAACTAACCAAATCCAGTCAATTCTCCCTATAAACTGGGTCTGATCCTTTCTAATACTGATGCTTGGGACTGAGTAGCCCCTATATACATGACCTATCTAAATAGAAGGCCATCACATTGTAACTTTCTGCTGTTTATCATTTACTGTCACCCTGTGAGTTATTAATCAGACTGCAATAATATTAATCTCGAGTTAAACTGAGGCAAAAGAAACCATTGCTACTCACGCACTATCACAGCAGCTGGAATATGTTGTTCTTCATAGTGAGGGAAGAGTATAAGTTTGGGAATGTAGAATGTATTATAAAGCCAAATGAAGGTGATTATGCTGACACAACACCAGCCCTGTGGGTCGTAGACTAAGTGAATTCGAAGCCCCATCACAGGAAGATTGCCTCAGTGGTTGCCGGCTGGAATTTCATGAATTACACGCTGTGTCCTGCTTGTTGAAAAAAAAAATGCTTTTTTAAACAAAAAAAACCAAAACATTTGCTCGCTGTACATGAATGAATCCTAATTTATTTGTGCGAACATTCTCATTATTCAGCACTAAATATCTCACATTCCTGGTCCTTTCATCACACAGGTAATACAAACAGCAGCCATCTTCATGAAGAGAAAAAACAACCATGGAAGATCTCCTGCACAATAGCTACGGAATGTATTTTAATATTTATCCTGAAATTTCAAGTGTATTATACTGAAAAATATTTCAGAAGCAATTTTAATAAATGTGGGGCTTGTGTCCATTTTCTATTACCAAGACATATCGAACCAGGCTTTATTCATTTTTTTATATAAATAGATGATAAAATCATAGAATGTTCCAGCAAAGAAACAGGTCATTCAATGTTTTAGTCTACGAGACTATGGGGTTGATAGTAACTCGCACCCCCGCCACAGGTGTTTCCCACGGCTCACGAAAATCAGCTGCGAAAGGGAGGCAAGAAGTGCTGGCTCAAGAAGGTAAGTGCGCTTTCAACACTCCTTATGGGCCACAAGGAGCAGGAGTACTCCCCCCCCCCCCCCCCCCACCCTCAAGCAAACCTTCGGCCTCCGTTCTGTCGCTCGCAGCCTCTCTCTTCCCCCGTGATTTCCAACCCCTGATCACCAGCCTGGCCCACCGTCGACTTCCCCCCTTCCAACCCTCGATCACTGGCCTGTCCCACGATCAACCTCCCCCACCACCGCCGATCTCCGGCCTGTCCCACGATCACGATTGCCGGGCACCATCCCCGAGGGTCCCTGGCTGCGACCTCCTGCCGCTGGTTTTCCTGCCCTACAGATGGCTGGCCTGTCAACCTGGCCAGCTGCCAGGCAGGAAACGGAAGGAAAGAATTATAATGAGGTCCTGCCGTTAAATTCGGCAAGATCTCCAAGTCCTCAGCCTTGCAACAGCTCCTGTTCACTCCCCACACTCTTCAGTGTTCCGCTTTTTCAAACAACTAGTTCCTTTTTAAAAGACTTTATGGAATCTGCTTCAACAACTGTTTGTGGTAGAGAATTGTACATTTGTACCACCGTATGTTAAAGATTTTTTCTAATCTCCGCTCTACATCTTTATACGATCATCTTAAGTTTGTGCCCTCTTGTTACCATTTCGTCGACCTGGGAAACAAACTATAACTATTTTCCTGATCATAACCCTTCGAAGTCTTGAAAGGCTCTAACAGATCACATCATGACTTTCTCAGCTCCAGTAAGAAAGGCTCTCTCGTAACATTCTAGTGAATCTATGTTGTACAGTTTCCATTGTTTTTACATCCTTCCCATACTGGGGTACTCGAAACTATATACAATACTCCAACTGCAACATACGGTCTTGTACAAGTTCAACATGACCACCTTACTTTTGTTACTTCTAGATACAAACCTTTTTTATGGCCTGACATACTTGAACTGTATATCTGCATGCCCAAGGTCCCTCTGCTCCTCCACTCCACTTGAAATCTCACCAAAATGTATTACTTCACATTTTCCTACAATGAATTACATCTGCCACCTATTTACCCATTCTGCTAGCTTATCTGTCTTCCTACAGATGCAAAAAAAAACTTAAAATGCATGGTGTTTGAACTATAGTCTAAAAATGACACGCACTTTCCAATATGAAAAGTTATTTGGCCAAACAATTAAACACAGCGTCCCTCAGTCTATGTTTATTATTTGCAAAAGGTCTCTTTAAGGTCACAAAGTCCACCACCAAAAAAACAGCTCCACCTCAGCAGCAAAATAATACATTGAACGTTATATGGTATATAGAATCAAAGAAAGGTTACAGCACGGAAGGAGGCCATTTGGCCCATCGAGTCCGCGCCGGCTTTAGGCACAAGCATTCCAGCTAGTCCCCCTCCCCCTCCCTATCCCTGCACATTTTTTCATTTCAAGGACTTATCCAGTTCCCTTTTGAAGGCTATGATTGAATCTGCCTCCACCACTTCCTCGGGCAGTGCATTCCAGATCCCAACCACTCACTGCGTAAAGTTTATCCTCATGTCACATTTGGTTCTTTTGCTAATCACCTTAAATCTATGTCCTCTGGTTCTTGGCCCTTCCGCCAATGGGAACAGTTTCTCTCTGTCTATTCTGTCCAGACCCTTCATGATTTTAAACACCACGATCAAATCTCCTCTCAACCTTCTCTGTTACAAGGAGAACAATCCCCGCTTCTCCAGTCTATCCACATATTTAAGTCCCCCATCCCTGGAATCATTCTGGTAAATCTCCTCTACACCCTCTCTAAGGCGTTCACATCCTTCCTAAAGTGCAGTGTCCAGAACTGGACACAATACTCCAGTTGTGGTCGAACCAGTGTTTTATAAAGGTTCATCATGACTTCCTTGCTTTTGTACTCTGTGCCTCTATTTATAAAACCCATGACCCTGCATGCTTTATTAACCGCTTTCTCAACCTGCCCTGCCACCTTCAACGATTTGTGTATATATACACCTCCAGATCCCTGTTCCTGTACCCCTTTTAGAATTGCGCCCTCTAGTTTGTATTGCCTCTCATTTTTCTGTGTTAAACTTCATATGCCACATGTCCGCCCATGCCACCAGTGCGTCTATATCCTCTTGAAGTCTATCACTATCCTCCTCACTGTTCTCTACCCTTCCAAGTTTTCTGTCATCTGCAAATTTTGAAATTGTGCCCTGTACTCCCAAGCCCAAGTCATTAATATATATATATCAAGAAAAGCAATGGTCCCAGCACCGACCCCTGGGGAACACCACTGCAGTCCGAAAAACAACCGCCCACCACTACTCTGTTTCCTGTCATTTAGCCAATTCTGTATCCATGTTGCTACTGCCCCCTTTATTCCATGGGCCGCAATCTTAATAGCAAACCTACCATGTAGCACTTTATCTAACGCTTTTTGAAAATCCATATACATCACATCAACTGCATTGCTCTCATCTATCCTCTCTGTTATCTCATCAGAAAACTATCAAGTTGGTTAAACACGATTTGTCTTTAACAAATTCATGCTAGCTTTCCCTCATCAATCCACACTTGCCCAAGTGACTGCTAATTTTTTTAAAAATTCGTTCATGGGATGTGGGCGTCGCTGGCAAGACCAGCATTTATTGCCCATCCCTAATTGCCCTTGACAAGGTGGTGGTGAGCCGCCTTCTTGAACCGCTGCAGTCCATGTGGTGAAGGTTCTCCCACAGTGCTGTTAGGAAGGGAGTTCCAGGATTTTGACCCAGCGATGATGAAGGAACGGCGATATATTTCCAAGTCGGGGTGGTGTGTGACTTGGAGGGGAACGTGCAGGTGGTGTTGTTCCCATGTACCTGCTGCTCTTGTCCTTCGAGGTGGTAGAGGTTGCGGGTTTGGGAGGTGCTGTCAAAGAAGCCTTGGCGAGTTGCTGCAGTGCATCCTGTGGATGGTACAAACTACAGCCACTGTGCGCCGTGGTGAAGGGAGTGAATGATTAGGGTGATGGATAGGGTGCCAATCAAGCGGGCTGCTTTGTCCTGGATGGTGTCGAGCTTCTTGAGTGTTGTTGGAGCTGCACTCATCCAGGCAAGTGGAGAGTATTCCATCACACTCCTGACTTGTGCCTTGCAGATGGTGGAAAGGCTTTGGGGAGTCAGGAGGTGAGTCACTCGCTGAAGAATACCCAGCCTCTGACCTGCCCTTGCAGCCACAGTATTTATATGGCTGCTCCAGTGAAGTTTCTGGTCAATGGCGACCCCCAGGATGTTGATGGTGGGGGATTCGGTGATGGTAATGCCGTTGAATGTCAAGGGGAGGTGGTCAGACTCTCTCTTGTTGGAGATGGTCATTGTCTGGCACGAATGTTACTTGCCACTTATCAGCCCAAGCCTGGATGTTGTCCAGGTCTTGCTGCATGCGGGCTCGGACTGCTTCATTATTTGAGGGGTTGTGAATGGGACTGAACACTGCAATCATCAGCGAACATCCCCATTTCTGACCTTATGATGGAAGGAAGGTCATTGATAAAGCAGCTGAAGATGGTTGGGCCTAGGACACTGCCCTGAGGAACTCCTGCAGCAATGTTTTGGAGCTGAGATGAATGGCCTCCAACAACCACTACCAGCTTCCTTTGTGCTAGGTAAGACTCCAGCCACTGGAGAGTTTTCCCCGATTCCCATTGACTTCAATTTTACTAGGGCTCGTTGGTGCCGCACTCGGTCAGATGCTGCCTTGATGTCAAGGGCGGTCACTCTCACCTCACTTCTGGAATTCAGCTCTTTTGGCCAAGTTTGGACCAAGGCTGTAATGAGGTCTGGAGCCGAGTGGTCTTGGCGGAACCCAAACTGAGCATCGGTGAGCAGGTTATTGGTGAGTAAGTGCCGCTTGATAGCACTGTCAACGCCACCTTCCATCACTTTGCTGATGATTGAGAGTAGACTAATGGGGCGGTAATTGGCCGGATTGGATTTGTCTGCTTTTTTGTGGACTGGACATACCTGGGCAATTTTCCACATTGTCGGGTAGATGCCAGTGTTGTAGCTGTACTAGAACAGCTTGGCTAGAGGCGCAGCTAGTTCTGGAGCACAAGTCTTCAGCACTACAGCCGGGATGTTGTCGGGACCCATAGCCTTTGTTGTATCCAGTGCACTCAGCCGTTTCTTGGTATCACGTGGAGTGAATCGAATTGGCTTCTGTGATGGTGGGGATATCGGGAGAAGGCTGAGATGGATCATCCACTTGGCACTTCTGGCTAAAGATGGTTGCAAACGCTTCAGCCTTGTCTTTTGCACTCACATGCTGGACTCCACAATCATTGAGGATGGGGATGTTTACAGAGCCTCCTCCTCCCGTTAGTTGTTTAATTGTCCACCACCATTCACGACTGGATGTGGCAGCACTGCAGAGCTTTGATCTGATCTGTTGGTTGTGAAATCACTTAGCTCTGCCTATAGCATGTTGCTTCCACTGTTTAGCATGCATGTCGTCCTGAGTTGTAGCTTCATCAATTGGCACCTCATTTTTAGGTACGCCTGGTGCTGCTCCTGGCATGCTCTTCTACACTCCTCATTGAGCCAGGGTTGATCCCCTGGCTTGTTGTTAATGGTACAGTGAGGAATATGCCGGGCCATGAGGTTACAGATTGTGCTGGAATACAATTCTGCTGCTGCTGATGGCCCACAGCACCTCATGGATGCCCAATTTTGAGCTGCTAGATCTGTTCTAAATCTATCCCATTTAGCACAGTGGTAGTGCCACACAACACGTTGGATGGTATCCTCAGTGCGAAGACGGGACTTCGTCTCCACGAGGACTGTGCGGTGGTCACTCGTACCAATACTGTCATGGACAGATGCATTTGAGACAGGTAGATTGGTGAGGACGAGGTCAAGTAAGTTTTTCCCTCGTGTTGGTTCGCTCACCACCTGCCGCAGTTCCAGTCTGGCAGCTATGTCCTTCAGGACTCGGCCAGCTGCGGTGCTACCGAGCCAATCTTGGTGATGGACATTGAAGTCCCCCACCCAGAGTACATTCTGTGCCCTTGCTACCCTCAGTGCTTCCTCCAAGTGGTGTTCAACATGGAGGAGGACTGATTCATCAGCTGAGTGAGGGCGGTTGGTGGTAATCAGCAGGAGGTTTCCTTGCCCATGTCTGACCTGATGCCATGAGATTTCATGGGGTCTCGAGCCAATGTTGAGGACTCTCAGGGCCACTCCCTCCTGACTGTATATTACTGTACCGCCACCTCTGTTGGGTCTGTCCTGCCAGTGGGACAGGACATACCCAGGGATGGTGATGGAAGAATCTGGGAGGTTGGCTGAAAGGTATGATTCTGTGAGTATGGCTACGTCAGGCTGTCCTGGATTCCCATTGCCAAAAGTTTCTTCACCACCGAGGCTAAACTGACTGGCCTATAGTTTATCCTTACACCCTTTTTTGAACAAGGTTGTAACATTTGCAATTCGCCAGTCCTCTAGCACCACCCCTGTATCTTAGGATGTCTGGAAGATTATGGCCAGTACCTCCGTAATTTCTCCTCTTACTTCCCTCAGAGTCCTACGGTGCATCCAATCCGGACCAGGTGACTTATCTATTCCTCGTGTTCTTATAAAAATTATCCAATTTACTGTGAGCAAAGCCATCCGCTCGTTTAATGCATTAAAAATGGTGCATCACACTTTCTTGTTACACTACTTTTGTCACAGTTTATTCTTGGCAAACTTAGCAGCTGATTAGCTCCTGCCTCTGCTACTCCATTTTCCACTGCTACCTCCTTACCTCACTAGCAGCTTCGCCACTCTCTGTATGCAGCCTCAACATTGTCACTTCCCACAGCTGCCTCAATACTCTGCTCCTCACCGCTCTCCCCTCACTTCACCAGCAACTTTGCCTAGAGAGACCTTGATTAAAACAAATTCAATGCTCAACCAAAATGTATCAGTGCAACAGCCTACTGCCAACTCTCAATCCATCTCACCCAATAAAGAGATTTTCACCCCAATCTCTGACACTGCTCCCCTAAATGCCAAACCTCACTTCCCAGCTGTTCTTTTACTATACCGGGCTATATCACTGATCAGCTGCTACATACAGCAAGGCCCCACACACACCTCTTCCCGCAGTCCCCCAAATCTTATCATGCTATTTATCACACAATTCATTTTCTGCCTCTAATTGATCTTTTTCCTTTTCCAGAAAATTAATCCCTAAACCAGCAGCTTCTAAAGCATTTTATTCCTTATTTTAACATTTGCAAAAGCATATCAGTTATACCCTACACACCCCCGTCCCCCACCCACTTTCCCCAGACTCTACAAACTCTCTTATCTTCTCTCAGCTCACAGATTCCCCCCTTCTCTCAGGTTCTTCCCAGCACCTGATGTACATACCATTCCATTTCTCTTAAGACCCAATCCCTGCCTCCTTTCCTTAGTGCTACCAGATCCACCGAACCCAACCTACTCACTGCCTGGCAACCCGACCCTCTGCTCAGTCCTATTTATTCCTCAGGCCACCACTTCATTCATCCATTCCCTCCCACAGCCCACCCATTATGTTTGACATGGGATTTGTTAAGGCTGCCCAATGTTTATTGCACCAATCGCCTTCTCTATAATTTTATTTACCTCTTTCTGTGCTACTTGGCCATCAAGGAGGTTAAATTCGACAGCGCCAACTATTGGGCGCCCCCACCGTGCAGCATTACTACCCCATGCACAAATGGGGAGGTCCGAGGAGCCCCATCATCATGTAGCCAGTGCTGCAATAGGAAGCAGCATCTGGTACGTCTTTCAAGTTTGGGCCGCTACTAGTACAATAGCTCAAAGGTAAATAGATTGCAGGCCTCGGGGGAATAGGGTGGGCCATGGAGAAAGACATCGGTGAGCAGGGGGAGGGATCGAGGGTGTTCAGGGTGGCCTGGAGGTCGGGAGGGAAATCAGAGGTCAGGGCCAGGGCCTGTATGTCAGAGGTCGGAGATCTCGGGACTAGGAGCAGCGGCGATTGTGGTAAATACTTACTTTTTTTTAAACTTACGCAATGTTTAGAGTTGGTTTGCTCCAAGGCAGCCAGCCAGGGCAAACCAATGTTGCAGCAAGGACCTGAAGCAGGCATTAGGCCCCTTATTTGCATATGCAAATGACCTAACGCCTGCTTCAGGCATGGGTAAAGGACGCCTCTTGTTTGTCCTATCCCAATATGGCAGGCAGTGCACTTCCAGTTGAAAGCGTGCTTCATGCCCGTCATTTTGGGGCCTTAGGAGGCAGTGTAGTGGCTGAAAAACGGGCACTATGCGGCCCAATTTAATCCCCCCCAAAACTTCCTATCAACTATCAAGCAAGTAAGACACATGTCAAACCTCTGCACTCATACTTGCAAAGTACAGCCTTGGAGCAATGCACCTTCACAAGACAAACAACAAAAGGCAATGGATTTAATTCAGTCCCCGTTCTAAAGTCTATATACTGTGTCTTTATTTTTAATCTAATACTTGGATTTTATATTATTTATAACTAAATAGCAAAATTTAAGGTAATTTGGAAAGCAGAGAAGTAGAGTTGGTTGGATGATGAGCATTTCTCTGCAATAGAGGCTGAAGAATGGGCAGACACAAATTTAAAGTGCTGCTGTGCCACCACAAGCACTAGAGTGCAACTACAGTGTGACAAGTTTACACAGGCCACAACTTCTCAAAATTCCAATTTAAATACAAACTTAAAACGGAATGTCCCTGGAATATGGAAGATCAAAGGGAAACTGATGAGGAAAAGAGTGGAGTTTTGTTTTTAAAAAATCGAAGTTTTGAGACACTTTTGTTGAAATCTGCAATTCTCATACAAATTAAAGATATCAAACTTATACTATAGTAGTTACCCATAGTGCGGGTGAACTGCATGATGTATTGTAACTTTAATCATCTAAGACCTGGAGTAACTAACTCTTCAACTTTCAAACGCTCACAGCTTTGGTGGTATCATTAGGGCACAGGTGCTGAGCAAAGGCCATGTGCGTTACCACAGTGCTAATGAAGCAGCCTACTTCCATAGGCTGTTGGTAAGGAATGATACCGAGAGAGGGGAACAGTAATATACTGATACTGTGTGTGGCATAAAAAGGAACATTTGCAAAAATATCATGAATTTCAATCAATAAATATTAAATAATAAAACAGAAAATGCTGGAAATACACAGGTCTGTCAACAAAAAAGCAGGTTAATGTTTTAAGAAAGTACCCCTCATCAGAACTGGTTTGCTGACAGGCCTGCTGAGTATTTTTACTGTTTTCATTTCTGATTTCCAGCATCTGCAGTTTATTAGATTCACCGTATTTCATAATAAACTAACACTTGATTATTTTGTATAGATATTATACTGCAGCCAAAATTAATCTAATTATGGAGTATATTTTTGTAATGCTATTGTTTGAATCTTGATTCAAATTTAATTCCAAGTACCAAATTCGTATGTCTGTCCTGCCACATAATAACTCACAAACCCATGCGATCATTTTTCTTTGCCTTGACCAAATGAGAATTTGTTTCTAAGCTGCAGCTAATAAAATTTCCAAGACTGACACTCCAGAGAGCTAAATTGAGCTTCCCTTTGGTCATCACATCTTCCAAGTACAATAAGTCTGTAATCCATTGCAATTTAATTCCTCACAAGCTAACAAATGTCAAACATTAAAAAGGGTCAATACAAAAAAATCCTGTCACCTGCTAAATTAAAGTAGATGACGAAAATAGATGGCATCTTTGAAACCACTCTAAAAATCATTACTGCAAAAACAAACTACAAATACTTTAATCCTAGTTCATGGTATACATTAAAAATGTTTGCTCTATCCACACGGTTAACTACAACCAGAGATATTAACCTGGGAAATACTGTGAGCAATCTTACTGTAATGCACCCGGGTCAGATTTCTCTCTCCGTTATTTTAATGGACAAGTTAACTTATTTATTTTAAATGGGGTTAATGCCTCCATTACAACAGCAGAGAGAAGAATTTGATATAAATGTATCAGCTGTTGCTACATCATCATCACAATAATTTGTGGGCTATTAGTTTATATTCAATTATGAAATCAAGTTTACCTTATCATTTACCTAACACTTTGCTGTTGCCTCCAATTTAGCAAGGTGAGCTGCATCCACCTGTCCCTCGAGGGTCCGGCAATCCTAGCATCTCTAACTATCTCAGAACAGCCAAAATATGTTATTTCTGGCACTGAGGTGCCCTTGGGGCTTAATTGATGATATTTCACTGAAAACAATTTTGGTTTTTGTCTTAGTGAACTAGGAAACGAAAGTTTGTACTTGTTTTACTATTCGTTCATGGGATGTGGGCGTCGCTGGCAAGGCCGGCATTTATTGCCCATCCCGAATTGCTCTAGAGAAGGTGGTGGTGAGCCGCCTTCTTGAACCGCTGCAGTTCATGTGGTGAAGGTTCTCCCACAGTGCTGTTAGGGAGGGAGTTCCAGGATTTTGACCCAGCGACGATGAAGGAATGGCAATATCTTTCCAAATCGGGATGGTGTGTGACTTGGAGGGGAACATACAGGTGGCGTTGTTCCAATGTGCCTGCTGCCCTTGTCCTTCATGGTGGTAGAGGTCGTGGGTTTAGGAGTGCTGTCGTTATATGGCAGTATCTTTGTTATAAAAAGGTTTCCTGTTGTAAGCTATATTGTTTAAATGGTTTGTACTATATTAGGTTGCTAATGATATGCCATGTCTTGTATGACACGGGCTCGATGGGCTGAACGGCCTCCTTCTGTGCTAGAACCATTCTATGGTTCTATCCCCAACTAGCACAAATACAGGGCTGAACAGTTATGGAGACAAATATCATCTGTTTACATGTAAACTAACTACATGCCTTCCTATTTCTCATCCAATGAAGAGATTACTGCACTCTCAAAAACCTGCCAAATTCAAATCGTACTTTTGGGATCATAAAAACAAAAACCTAAAACACAGAAAAAACCTTCAGTTCTCATGGGTGAGTGTGAACTGTGGTGGCTTTAGTGCTGATCTTAGACCCATTCTTTTGGAATACCAGGGAGGGAATAAGCTTCTGTAGGGTCAATAATTTCACGTGGACACCAAAGGGTAAATTTTAACCCCACGAACTGGTGCGTTGGCGCGTGTAGGAAGGTAAAAATCAGAAAAAGTAAAACCCGACCCCAACCCACCTCCAGTTTTAGCAGAGGCGAGTCGAGGGACAGGTGACCAACTCGCTCTCAGGAGGCCGGTCGGTCAGTGAAAACTTTTAAGGAGGCTGCGGGCCTCCATTTCAATAGGTTTTTTATTTTTTAAACTCTTGAGGGCCGGGATTCCTGGGCCTTCCACTTCATGTAAGACGAGGCGAGAAGGTCCGGATCATCAGCTGAGTGCCTTTATTGCACTGCTTGTGGGCCAGGAGGAGCAGGAGGCCCAAATAGCCTAAAAGGGGTAAGGTAGCATAGTAGTTATGTTCCTGGACTGGTAATCCAGAGGCCTGGACGAATTATCTGGAGTCATGAGTTCAAATCCTGCCACAAGCAGCTGGGCAAATTAAATTCAATTAATTAAAATCTGGAATTTAAAAAAAAACTAGTACCAGTAATGGTGGCATGAAACTGTCGTAAAAACCCATCTAGTTCACTAATGCCCTTTAGGGAAGGAAACTGTGGAAAACTATAAAGACCACATTCCTGCCATCCTTACCCCGGCCAAAACATGACTCCAGACCCACAGCAATGACTGATTCTTAATCGCCCTCTGAAATGGCCGAGCAAGCCACTCAGTTGTACAATCTCGCTACAGAAATTCACAAGAATAATAAAACCAGACAGACCATTAGGCACCGGACACGACAACGGCAAACCAAGTCGACCCTGCAAAGTCCTCTTCACTTACATCTGGGGACTTTTGCCAAAATTGGGAGAGCTGACCCACAGACTAGTCAAGCGACAGCCTGACACAGCCATACTCACAGAATCATACCTTTCAGCCAACGTCCCAGACTCTTCCATCACCATCCCTGGGTATGTCCTGTCCCACCGGCAGGACAGACCCAACAGAGGTGGCGGTACAGTGGTATACAGTCAGGAGGGAGTGGCCCCGGGAGTCCTCAACATTGACTCCGGACCACATGAAATCTCTTGGCATCAGGTCAAGCATGGACAAGGAAATCTCCAACTGATTACCACCTACCGCCCTCCCTCAGCTGATGAATCAGTCCTCCCCCATGTTGAGCACCACTTGGAGGAAGCACTGAGGATAGCAAGGGCACAGAATGTACTCTGCGTGGGGACATCAATGTCCATCACCAAGAGTGGCTCGGTAGCACCACTACTGTCCGAGCTGGAAGAGTCCTGAAGAACATAACTGCCAGACTGGGCTTGCAGCAGGTGGGGACCGGACCAACACGAGAGAAAAACCTACTTGACCTCATCCTCACCAATCTACCTGTCACAGATGCATCTGTCCATGACAGTATTGGTAGGAGTGACCACCGCACAGTCCTTGTGGAGACTAAGCCCCACCTTCAAACTGAGGATACCATCCAACGTGTTGTGTGGCACTACGACCGTGCTGTATGGGATAGATTCAGGACAGATCTAGAAGCTCAAAACTGGGCATCCATGAGGCGCTGTGGGCCATCTGCAGCAGCAGAATTGTATCCCAGCACAATCTGTAACCTCATGGCCCAGCATATTCCTCACTCTACTATTACCAACAAGTCAGGGGATCAACCCTGGTTCAACGAGGAGTGTAGAAGCAGCACCATGCGTACCTAAAAATGAGGTGCCAACCTGGTGAAGGTACAATACAGGGCTACATGCATGCTAAATAGCAGAAGCAACATACTATAGGCAGAGCTAAGCGATTCCGCAACCAACGGGTCAGATCAAAGCTCTGCAGTCCTGCCACATCCAGTCATGAATGGTGGTGGACAATTAAACAACAGGAGGAGGCAGCTCTGTGAACATCCCCATCCTCAATGATGGCAGAGTCCAGCACGAGAATGCAAAAGACAAGGCTGAAGCGTTTGCAACCATCTTCAGCCAGAAGTGCCGATTGGATGATCCATCTCGGCCTCCTCCCGATATCCCCACCATCACAGAAGCCAATCTTCAGCCAATTCCATACACTCCATGCGATATCAAGAAACGGCTGATTGCACTGATACAACAAAGACTGTGGGCCCCGACAACATCCTGGTTGTAGTGCTGAAGGCTTGTGCTCCAGAACTAGCCGCGCCTCTAGCCAAGCTGTTCCAGTATAGCTACATCTACCCGAAAATGTGAAAAATTGCCTAGGTATGTCCTGTCCACAAAAAGCAGGACAAATCCAATCCAGCCAATTACTGCCCCATCAGTCTACTCTCAATCATCAGCAAAGTGATGGAAAGTATCGTCGACAGTGCTATCAAGTGGCACTTACTCACCAATAACCTACTCCCCGATGCTCAGTTTGGGTTCCACCAGGACCACTCGGCTCCAGACCTCATTACAGCCTCGGTCCAAACATGGACAAAAGAGCTGAATTCCAGGAGGTGAGGTGAGAGTGACTGCCCTTCACATCAAGGCAGCATTTGACCGAGTGTGGCACCAAGGAGCCCTAGTAAAATTAAAGTCAATGGGAATCAGGGGAAAAACTCTCCAGTGGCTAAAGTCATACCTAGCACAAAAGGAAGATGGTAGTGGTTGTTGGAGGCCAATCATTTCAGCCGCAGGACATTGCTGCAGGAGTTCCACAGGGCAGTGTCCTCGGCCCAACCATCTTCAGCTGCTTCATCAATGACCTTCCCTCCATCATAAAGGTCAGAAATGGGGATGTTCACTGATGATTGCACAGAGTTCAGTTCCATTCGCAACCCCTCAGATAATGAAGCAGTCCATGCCCGCATGCAGCAAGACCTGAACAACATCCAGGCTTGGGCTCATAAGTGGCAAGTAACATTCACGCCAGACAAGTGCCAGGCAATGATCATCTCCAACAAGAGAAAGTCTAATCACCTCCCCTTGACATTCAACAGCATTATCATCGCCGCATCCTCCACTATCAACATCCTGGGGGTCACCGTTGACCAGAAACTTAACTGGACCAGCCACGTAAATGCTGTGGCTACAAGAGCAGGTCAGAGGCTGGGTATTCTGCGGCGAGTGACTCCCCTTTCCGCCAACTACAAGGCACAAGTCAGGAGTGTGATGGAATACTCTCCACTTGCCTGGATGAGTGCAGCTCCAACAACACTCAAGAAGCTCGACACCATCCAGGGCAAAGCAGCCTGCTTGATTGGCAACCCATCCACCACCCGAAACATTCACTTCCTTCACCACCGGCGCACTGTGGCTGCAGTGTGTACCATCCACAGGATGCACTGCAGCAACTCGCCAAGGCTTCTTCGACAGCACCTCCCAAATCCACGACCTCGACCACCTAGAAGGACAAGGGAGCAGGTACATGGGAACAACACCACCTGCACGTTCCCCTCCAAGTCACACACCATCCTGACTTGGAAATATATCATGATGTGGAGATGCCGGTGATGGACTGGGGTTGACGTTCACCTGAGGAAGGAGGAAGCCTCCGAAAGCTTGTGAATTTAAAATAAAATTGCTGGTGTTGTAAAATTGTTTACAATTGGAAATATATCGCCATTCCTTCGTTGCTGGGTCAAAATCCTGTAACTCCCTACCTAACAGCACTGTGGGAGAACCTTCACCACACGGACTGCAGCGGTTCAAGAAAGTGGCTCATCACCACCTTCTTAAGGGCAATTAGGGATGGGCAATAAATGCTGGCCTTGCCAGCGACGCCCATATCCCATGAACGAATAAAAAACCTACCTGATGGATCCTGCATGTATGGGCAACTGACCCCCCTACCCCACGATCACCAACCCTCCCACCCCGGGCCATGATCTCTGACCTGACCCCACCCCCCCCCAATGTCCGACTCTCCACCATGACTGAGCCCCTGATGACCAACCACCCGATGACCCCCCCACCCCCGCAATGACCACCAACCCCAATGTCTCCCCCGATGATCCCGGACCCTGATGACTGCCCCCGATAACTGACCCACTGATAACCCCTCAATGACCCCGACCCTGATGACCGACCACCACCACCCCCAAATCTAAGACTTACCAGCTGGCATCTGCTCCCTGCCTGCTCTTCCATCCGACTGACAGCCAGCCTGTCAATCTGGATGGCTGTCAGGTGGGAAACGTGCAGAAAAAAATTGAAATATGTCCTTGCGTCACTATCGTAAGGACATCCGGGAAATCCAAACTTCTGGCCTTCCCATCAGGAACTCTCTTTCCTCTCCCCCCCCCCCCCCCCACCAAACTGGCCCTTTTCCCGGAGCCCCATTTAATTGATACGTGGGGGTAAATTTTAAGATCTTTCAAAGAGTTGATAGCTTTTGTTAGTTAATATATGAATATTTTCTTTTAAATCCTACACTGAAACATTCTTCAAAATTCCAGCTTCCACACACAACCTCCTGTTCCTCAACTTTCTTCCCTACTCTCCTGAAGGCACAGATTCTCATTCCAGAGCCACCTCCCGCCTCGACCCCCTCCACCAAGTACTTTGGACAAGTGGCCGTTCTTCACGAGTGTCAAAAGGCTATTGAACTGTAGAGGACATCACAATCCGGTTCTCAATTTAAGTCCACGTGTACTCTTCTGCAGGAATAACTCAATGGTAATCAGTAGTGTGAAGCTGGGTACAACTTTCTCTTCCCTACCCCAGCAGCATCAAAGACAACTGTAACAATTCAACGGTGCTATACCCCACCCCTCTTCCGCCATGAGATCAGCTAATTTAAGCACATATCGAAAACTAAACGTGGTACCTTCTGCTCTGTACCTGCGCAATTGGTGAAAATAAATTCCATTTCTGACGCCAAATACAGGAAAGATGTAATTGCACTAGAGAGGGTACAGAGGAGATTGCCTGGACTCGAGAATTTTAACTATGAGGAAAGATTGGATAGGCCGGGATTGTTCTCTTTGGAACAGAGGGGACTGAGGGGTGATTTAATTGAGGTGTACAAAATTATGAGGGGCCTATTTCCCTTAGCAGAGAGGTCAATAACCAGGGGGCATAGATTTAAAGTGATTGGTAGAAGGATTAGAGGGGAGCTGAGGAAAAGTTTTTTTTAAACCAAGAGGGTGGTGGGGGTCTGGAACTCTCTGCCTGAAAGGGCAGTTGGTAGAGGCAGAAATCCTGAACTCATTTAAAAAGTACCTGGATGTGCACCTGAGGAGCCGTGACCTACAAGGCTATGGACCAAGTGCTGGAAAGTGGGATTAGGCTGGGTGGCTCATTTTCGGCCAGTGCGGACACGATGGACTGAATGGCCTCCTTCTGTGCCATAAATTTTCTATGACTCTATGAAAATGGTAATTCCAAACATTTACATTTTCTTTAAAGCATTTTCACAAATGTACAATGCTTTCCAATGCAACACCGGCTCAAGATTTGGAGAACAGTGCAAAACTGTCTAAGGAAGAGCAGTGGGGGTAAATTAGTGTAAGTATTTAGTTAGTGCTTTTTAATGGTTAGTATTATAGTGTTAGTTAAACAAAGTTTTAAATAATTATTAGCTAACATGCCAGGACAGCTGGGGCCCCATTGCCTGCACATCCTGTGCCATGTGGAAACTCCAGAACACTGTGTCCTGGAAAACCACATACACAGGAAGTGCCACCAGCTGCCCGAGCTTAGAGTTTCAGAGCTTGAGGGGTGGCTGGCATACAGGAAGCTGAGAGTTTTGTGGATAGCACATTTCAGGAGGAGGTCACCCCACCTCACAGAGACAGAGACAGAGACAGAGACAGAGCGTTCAGGAGAGGGAATGGGTGACCACCAGGCAGACTAGGAGGAACGGGCAGGCAGTGCAGGAATCCTCTGGGAGTGCTCAATATCAGCGAGGGTGATGATACCACAGGGGAGTGCAGTCAAAAACAAATCTACAGCACCACGGGAGACTCAGCTGCACAGGGGGGCAAAAGAAAGTGTAGAAACGCTGTTGTTAAAGGGGATTTGATAGTCGGGGATTGACAGGCGAGAGTCCCGAATGGTGTGTGGCCTCCCTGGCACCAGGGTAAAGGATATCACTGAACAGGTGCAGGACACTGAGGGGAAGTGGGTCAGTCAGAAGTCGTGGTCCATGTTGGAACCAATGACATAAGTATAAAAAGGGTTGAGGTTTCAGATGCTAGGAAAAAAAAAAGTAAACAACGGGACCTCAAAAGGTGGCAATCTCTGGATTACTCCCAGTGCCACGTGCTAGTGAGTACTGAAACAGGAAGATAGTGCAGGAGAAGTGGCGCAGGAGGGAGGGCTTCCGATTCCTGGGGCATTGGGGCCAAGCAAACAGTAAATGAGCAATGGCAGGCCTTCAAGGCGGAGATAGTTTGGGTACAAACCAAGCAAATTCCCATAAGGAGGAAAGATCGGGCATTCAAAGCTAGAATTTCCTGGATGACAAAGGAAATACAGGTTAAAACAAAAAAAGGTTTAAAACTAATGTGAGATATAGAATACAGTAGAAAATCAGGCAGAAAAGAGACTGCAGGAGAAATTGAAAAACATAAAACATAAAAGGATAATTAAAAGGAATGGTGGGGCGATTGGAGACAAGAAATCATCTTGTGGAGGCAGAAGGCATCACTGAATGAATACTTTGCATCGGTCATCACAAAAGAAGAGGATGAAGTTAAAGTTACAGAAGAGTAGGAGGGAGTAGAGATATTGGATAGGATAAAAACAGATAGAAAGGAGGTGTTCAATACGTTGGCATCACTCAAAGTTAACAAGTCACCCGGTCCAGATGGGATGCATCCTGGGTTGCTGAGGGACGCTAGGGAAAAGATAGCGGAAGCTCTGACCGTAAACTTCCAATCCTCCTTGGATACAGGAGTGGTGCCAGAGGACTGGAGGATTGCAAATGTTACACTCCCATTCAAAAACGGGAGGGATAAACCTGGTAACTACAGGCCAATCAGTAACATCAATGGTGCGAAAACTACTAGAGGCCATTGTCATGTACAGAAGTAATTCTCACTTAGGTTAATAAGGGACAGCCAGTACGAATTTGGTAAAGGCAAAATGTGTTTGACGACCCGGATTGTTGCTTCATCAAAGAACCCAGAGAAGGTTGATGAATGTAGTGCATTAGATGTTGTATTTATGGTCTTTCAAAAGTACAACATAAGAGACTTATTCGGAAAGTAGAAGCACACTGGATTAAAGGGTCAGTGGTAAGTTGGGTACATAATTGGCTAAGGGATAGGAAGCAAAGAGAGTGGTGAACAGATGTTTTATTGACTGGACAGAAGTATGCAGTGGGGTCCCCCAGGGGTGGGTATTAGGACCATTGCTTTTCTTGTTATATATAAATGACTTGGTCTTGGGTATAGTAAGCACAATTTAGAAGTTTGCATATGATACAAAACTTGGACACACTGTATCGTTCCCCCATGGACAGTTCAAAATAGGAGAGAGCACTAGGCTTCACCTGTGTAGCAGGCTTCCCCAGGGTGCACAGTACCATAAACTGCACCCACATTGCCTTACGTGCTCCCAATAACCAGCCTGTCATCCTTATCAATCAAAAGGGATTCAACTCCCTCAACGTACAGCTGGTTTGCAACCACAGGCGGCACCATGCAGGTCTGTGCCCGGTACCCTGGCAGCAGTCACGACTTTCATCCTGCTCCAGTCTTCGGTGCCATCTCTATTCCAACCGGGCCATCAGGTCACAGGCAGGCTACTGGGCAACAAGGCCTATTCCCCCAGACAGGTGGAAATTGAGGAAGCTCTGGCCACAATCTTCCAATCCTTCTTTGATATGGGAACGGTGCAGGAGGACTGGAGAATTGCAAATGTCACACCCCTGTTCAATAAGGGGAGAGGGATAAACCTGGCAATTACAGGCCAGTCAGCCTAACGTCAGTGGTGGGGAAACTTTTAGAAACAATAATCCGGGACAAAATTAATTGGCACTTGGAAAAGTATGGGCTAAAATAAATGAAAGTCAGCACAGATTTGTTAAAGGAAAATTGCGTTTGACTAAGTTGATTGGGTTCTTTGATGAAGTAACAGTGAGGGTTGATGAGGGTAGTGCGGTTGATGTGTATATGGACTTTCAAAAGGCATTTGATAAAGTACCACATAATAGACTTGTTAGCAAAATTTATGCCCATGGGATTAAAGGGACAGTGGCAGCGTGGATACAAAATTAGCTAAGGGAAAGCAAAGGGTAGTGGTGGGTGAACGGCTGTTTCTCAGACTGGAGGGAAATATACAGTGGTGTTCCCCAGGGGTCAGTATTAGGACCGCTGCACTTTGATATATATTAATGACCTGGTCTTGGGTATAGAGGGTATGATTTCAAAGTTTGTGGATGACACGAAATTCGGAAATGTATTAAACAATGTGAAGGATAGTAACAGACTTCAGGAGGACACAGACAAACTGGTGAAATGGGCACACATGGCAGATGCAATTTAATGCAGAGAAGTGAAGTGATGCACTTTGGGAGGAACAACATGGAGAGGCAGTATAATCTAAACAGTACCTTCTCAAGGGCAATAAATGCCGGCCTTGCCAGCGACGCCCACATCCAGTGAACGAATAAAAAAAAAAATTTAAAAAAAATTTTGAATGGGCTCAAAGAGCAGAGGGACCTGGGGGTGCATATTCACAAATCTTTGAAGGTGGCAGGGCAAGTTGACAAGGCGGTTAAGAAAGCATATGGATACTTGGCTTTGTAAATAGGGGCATTGAATACAAAGACAAGGAAGTTATGCTAAACCTTTACAGATCACTGGTTAGGCCTCAGCTGGAGTACTGTGTTCAATTCTGGGCACCACACTTTAGGAAGGATATCAAGGCCTTGGAGAGGGTGTAGAGGAGGTTTACCAGGATGATATCTTCAGTTATGTGGATAGATTGGAGGAGCTGGGATTGTTCTCCTTAGGGCAGAGAATGTTAAGGGGAGACCTAACAGAGGTATTCAAATTTGAGAGAGGTTTTGATAGAGCAAGGAGGGCGAAACGGTTTCCTCTGGCAAGCGGGCCAGTAACCAGATTTAAAATAATTGGTAGAAGAACTAGAGGGAACATGAGGAAAATTATTATTTTTTTTTTTAAACAGAGGGTTAAGATCTGGAAGCAGATTCCATAGGAACTTTCAAAAGGCAATTGGACGTGTACTTGAAGAGGGCTCATTTGGAGGGTTATAGGGAGAAAGCTGGGGCGTAGGACTAAATTGGACAGCTCTTTCAAAGAGTTGGCACAAGTGCGACAGGACAAATGACCTTCTTTGCTGTAAGATTCTATCATTCTATGTACATTTGAATCCTGACTCCATTAGTCATTGGGGCATTTCATTAAACAGAAAGAGAGCAGTCTTTTTGATAACCTTATCTTGAGGGTTTTTTCTAATACTCACATTCTCAGCCAACAGCAACTTCTATGTATATGGCGCCTCTAACGAGAAAAAAAAGGCCCCAAGGAGTAATAAAACAATGGACCCAAAGCCAAAGAAGACGGCATTAGGAGTGGTGACCAAAAGTTTGGTCAATGATGTTGATTATAAAGAAGTACTTAAAGGAGAAGAGGGGGAGGAAAAGCTAAAGGGTTTCGGGAAGGAATTCCAGAGTTTGGGGCCCAGGCGGCTTTCAGCACAGCACAGCACTAATGGCAGGGTAAAGGGAGGAGAGGATGCACTATAGGCCAGAGTCAGAGGAACAACAGGTTCAGGGGGTGGGGGGGGGGGGGCGGTGGAAAGAGGGCTTTAGTGCTGGAGATTACAGAGATAAGGAGGGGCGAGGAGATGAGGGGATTTAGAGTATCAGGTTTGGCTCAGTTGGTAGCACTCTTGCCTCTGAGTCAGAAGATTGTGGGTTCAAGCCCCACTCCAGAGACTTGAGCACATAATCTAGACTGATACTACAGTGCAGTACTGAGGGAGTGCTGCACAGTCGGAGGTGCCGTCTTTTGGGTGATACATTAAGCCAAGGCCCCATCTGCACTCTCAGGTGGACATAGCACCATTTGAAGAGCTGGCAAATTCTCCCAGTGTCCTGCCAATATTTATCTCTCAACCAATATCACTGAAAAAGGTTATCTGGTCAATCAGGGCGGTGGCAGGCGCTGTTATGGAGATGGAAATAGGCTGTGAGGAAGAGGATATGGGGCTAGAAGCTCAGCTCAGAGTCGAATTGGATGTCGAGGTTGCAAAGAATCTGGTTCAGCCGGAGACAGTAGCCAGGGAGGGGCGTGGATTCGGTGGCGAAGAAACAGAGATTGAGGTGACGGCCGAAGAAAATGGAGGAAACTGTGGTTCATCCCAGAGTGGATGTCAAACAAGCAGTCTGACAACACAGAGGCAGTAGAAGGGTCAAGACAGCTGGTGAAGGCAGAGCTGTGTGTTGTCAGTGTACATGTGGAAGCTGACCCAATTGAATCACAAAATGGTTACAGCACAGGAGGCCATTCGACCCATCGAGCCCGTGCCAGCTCTTTGTAAGAGCAATCCAGTTAGTCCCAATCCCCTACTCTTTCCCCGTAAGCCTTGAAATTTCCTTCCCTTCAAGTATTTATCCAATTCCTTTTTGAAAGCCACGACTGAATCTGCTTCCACCGCCTTTTCAGGAAGCGCATTCCAGATCATAACTACTAGCTGCGTAAAAAAGTTATTCCTCATGTCGCCTTTGGTTCTTTGGCCAATCACCTTAAATCTGTGTCCTCTGGTTCTCGACCCTTCTGCCAATGGGAACAGTTTCTCTTTATTTACTTTATCTAAACCCTTCATGATTTTGAACACTTCTATCAAATCTCCTCTTAACCTTCTCTGCTCTAAGGAGAAGAACCCCTGCTTCTCCAGTCTATCCACATAACTGAGGTCCCTCATTCCTGGAACCATTCTAGTAAATCTTTTCTGCACCCTCTCTAAGGCCTTCACATCCTTCCTAAAGTGTGGTGCCCAGAGTTGGACACAATACTCCAGTTGTGGCAGAATCAGTGTTTTATAAAGGTTCAACATAACTTCCTTGATTTTGTACTCTATGCCTCTATTTATCAAGCCCAGGATCCCGTATGCCTTTTTAACTGCTTTCTCAATCTGTTCTGCCACATTTAAAGATTTGTGCACATATACCCCCAGGCCTCTCTGTTCCTGCACCCCCTTTAGAATTGTACCGTTTAGTTTAAATTACCTTTCCTCATTCTTCCTGCCAAAATGTATCACTTCGCACTTTTCTGCAGTAAATTTCATCTGCCACATGTCCGCCCATTCCACCAGCCTGTCTATATCCTCTTGAAGTCTATCACTATCCTCTTCACTGTCTACTACACTTCCAAGTTTTGTGTCATCACCATTGGAATCCTCATCAGATGAGGAGTCCTGAGCGGCTTCTTCCTCCTAGATCTCAAGTCCTCGCGGCTGCACTATGTTGTGAAGCACACAGCAGGCCACGATTATCCTGGAGATGCTCGCTGTGAGTACTGAAAGGCACCTCCAGACTTGTGAGGCGCCTGAAGCACAACTTCAGCATGCTGATGGCTCGATGATACATCTGGTTGTACAGATCCTGGTACTTATCGGTGGGGTTCCTCAGACGTGTCATCAGCCAGGTTTGAAGCGGGTATCACTTGTCACCTAGCAGCCACCCTTTAAAGGCTAGTTTCAGGTCTGACAATGTGGGGGAGCCGCAGTATGAAAGCATCATGGAAGCTCCCAGGGAATCTGGCGCAGACCTGCATAAACTTTTTCTTGTGATTGCACATCAGTTGCATGTGATGGAATGAAATCCTTTGCGGTTGATGAATGCTCCTGGTTGGTCAGGGGGTACTCTGATTGCTACATGTACGCAGTCAATGAGGGAAACCATCCAGAGATGTGAATCCCAGTGTCCACTATTGCTGGCTACTGTCATCACAGGGAAGTTTATATACCTCCCAGCCCTGGCAAACAATCCATTCGCCACCTGCCTTATGCATTTATGTGCAGCCGACTGAGAGACCCTCGCAAGGTAGCGGCCTGGAAGGAGCCGGAGGCAAAGAAATTGAGGACGGTGGTGACATTCACAGCCACTGGTAACGTGTGGCCGCCTGGTCTAGCAGGCAGCAGATCTTCCTGTAGGAGGCTGCAGGTGTCTGCAACCACCTGACGTGACAATCTCAGCATTCAGAAGCACTGCTCCTCCAACAGGTCAAGGAAGCTGAGCCTGTCTGTAGAACATGTTGGGTGGATAGGACCTTGTGTCCCCTCTGTTGCTCCCTTCTCTGCTGACCACCTGGGGCTCCTTCCACTGCACGGCCTTTCTGCTGTTGATCCTCATTCTCCTCCTCTTCCACAGTACAATCAGAAGCAGTCATGGCGTCACCCATTGTGAACTTCTATGTCTGAACAACCCACAACTCTTTCACACAGTATTAGGGCCACTGCTCTCTGATATATATTAATGACCCGGACTTGGGTATAGAGGGTATAATTTCAAAGTTTGCAGATGACACAAAACTCAGAAATGTAGTAAACAATGTGGAGGATAGTAACAGACTTCAGAAGAAGAGGCAGACTGGTGAAATGGGCAGACACACAGCAGATGAAATTTAACACAGAAGTGTGAAGTGATGCATTTTGGTAGGAAGAACGAGGAGAGGAAATATAAACCAAATGGTACAATTTTAAAGGGAGTGCAGGAACAGAGACACCTGGGGGTGCACGTACACAAATCATTGAAGGTGGTAGGACAAGTTGAGAAGGCTGTTAAAAAAGCATAAGGGATCCTGGGCTTTATTAAGAGGCATAGAGTACAAAAGCAAGCAAGTTACACTAAACCTTTGTAAAACACTGGTTTGGCCTCAGCTGGAGTAGTGTGTTCAATTCTGGGCACCACACTTTAGGAAGGATGTGAAGGCCTTACAGAGGGTGCAGAAGAGATTTACTAGAATAGTGCCAGGGATGAGGCACTTCAATTATGTGGAGAGACTGGAGAAGCTCCCCTTAGCAGAGGAGTTCAAGGGGAGATTTGATAGAGGTGTTCAAAATCATGAATGGTTTTGACAGAGTAAATAAGGAGAAACTGTTTCCAGTGCCAGAAGGGTCGGTAAACCAGAGGACACAGATTTAAGGTGATCAGCAAAAGTTGACATGAGGAAACATTTTTTTTTAAACGCAGTGAGTCGCAGTGATCTGGAATGCACTGCCTGAAAGGGTGGTGGAAGCAGATTCAATAGTAACTTTCAAAAGGGAATTGGATAAATATTTGAAGGGGAAAAATTTACAGGGCTATGGGGAAAGAGGAGGGGAACGGGTCTAATTGAATAGCTCTTTCAAAGAGCCAGCACAGGCACGATGAGCCGAATGGCCTCCTCCTGTGCTGTACCTACTATGGTACTACTAAACTGGAATACAGTTTGGTACTCTCACCAAACCTTATCCCAGAAAGAACTGAGAAAAGACCTGTGAGCACTGAATCTTTATTCACATCGGGCCTCCTGATAGTTAACCACCCCAATAAAGTGGCAACTCTCCTGACTCTAGGGAAACCCATGCTACATCAGTTAAGTTCAATTCACGGTCCCAATTTCCTTTTAGGACTCCAATTTAAATATGTTAATAAGCCTCCTGCCTCTCCATGGTGGGACACTTGGCGACCTTGATATCGGCCGCTGTAAAAATGTTGATGACGTGTACGCGGTGGGTTGGGATCAGGATTTTTACATTTTAGCTCCTCACCTCCCACCCCTGACCCGCTCATCGGTGGGGGTTAATAATGAGGCCACGGTTTTCAGGTTTTTGCGCAAGATATTCTCTCAGGATTAGTATCACCATAGTCAGCCCTCATATCCACTGAGATCCAGAATGTGTATTTACTGACCAATATCCAGTTAAAGATAGCATGAGCCAGGGATCAGTAACAGAAAACCCTTGCTGCATATATCAGCTGCTGAAATATTTCACGTGCTACCAAGTATATTTGCCTCTCTTTACAGAAGATGAAATGAAAACCACTGTACTGAGATGAAGCACAACTTCAAACCAACAACTGGATAATTTTACATAAAATTCAATGAACAGTATACAGTTTTCAATGAAAATTTACTGCACTTCTCGGCTATGGATAACGATTAAGATACAACATACTGACAATGTAAACAGAGGCTCACTTCTCTAGCCAAGCTACTGAAAGCTAGCTGGTTCAAACCTTTTTAAAATGCAAGCAATGTTCTGCAGCTGCCTGCTCGTACACAACTGTGTATCGGCATGAGATAGAGAGAGAGAGAGCACGCGCTCTACTCACAATAGCCTGAATTGTTTGAGATTGTACAGAACAATTCCCCCTCCCCCTTTTTAATAACTATTAACCCTTCATATGGTAGACACATGGCAGATGCAATTTAACGTAGAGAAGTGTGAAATGATGCATTTTGGTAGGAAGAATGAGGAAAGGCATTATAAACTAAATGGTACAATTTTAAATGGGTGCAGGAACAGAGAGACCTGGGGGCATACATACACAAATCTTTGAAGGTGGCAGGACAAGTTGAGAAGGCTGTTAAAAAAGCATATGGGATGTTTGGCTTTATAAACAGAGGCATCGAGTACAAATGCAAGGAAGTTATGCCAAACTTTTATAAATCACTGGTTAGGCCCCAACTGGAGGATTGTGTCCAATGCTGGGCACCACACTTAAGGATGGATGTCATGGACTTAGAGATGGTGCTGAGAAGATTTATTAGAATGGTCCCAGGGATGAGGGACTTCCGTTATATGGAGAGACTGGAGTTATTCTCCTTAAAGAGACGGTTAAGGGGAGATTTAATACAGGTGCTCAAAATCATGAACAGTTTTGAGAGTAAATAAGGAGAAACTGTTTCCAGTGACAGAAGGATCGGTAACCAGAAGACACAGATTTAAGGTAATTAACAAAAGAACCAGAGGTGAGATGAGGCAAAAAAATTTTAAGCAGCAAGTTATGATGATCTGGAATGCACTGCCTGAAAGGGTGCTGGAAGCAGATTCAATAATAACTTTCAAAAGGGAATTGGATAAATACTTGAAGGGAAAAAATGCAGGGCTATGGGGAAAGAGCAGGGGAATGGGACTAATTGGATAGCTCTTTCAAGAGCCGGCACAGGCACGATGGACCAAATGGCCTCCTTCTGTGCTGTATCATTCTATGGTTCAAATCACTACAGTAACCAGTGCATACTGCTGACTTATTGAGATTTACTGAATTTAACATTACACAAATATAAGTTAAGGCTTATATATAATAAAGGCTGTGGATGGTAGGAAATTGAAGCTTTCAAGACAGATAGATTTTTTTTGCTGGATAAGGACATCAAGAGATATAGAGCAAAGGCAGGTAAATTAAGTTGAAGTGCATATTAGCCATGATCTAATTGAATGGCAGAGCAGGCTTGGGGGCTGAATGGCCTGTGTTCCTATATTTTAAAAATCCAGTTTGGGCAACTCAGGCAAAATCCAAATTTCTACTGCTACCAGTGGTTTCAGGACACCAACCCCTAGAAGAGCGTTTTTTTTTGTCAAGTTGCTCCGACACCAGCTACAAACTCAAATGTTAGCACAGCAGCATTTGCAGTCGATCCACCACCTTGGTGCTGGCCACGAATGACTCAGCCTGCCCAATGCAGGCTCACAATCTGTTCACACATTATTGGCTCTTAATTCTCTCCACACACCGGGAACCACATTTGCTCGAAACAGTTGAACACACAATGATTCTGTGTAATCCGACAACTCTAGGAACCAGTACAATTATATCCATAAAGGCGCGTTACTCTTGCCTCTGCGGTTGAGCGGTGGGATCCGGCCGCCGCTCCTCTCCCACTTGCTCCACACAGGTCGCCAGCTCTCCCCCCCGGGCTTGGCTTTTCCTCCTTCCGCGCCTCTCGTCCATTTTGACTCTCATTAAAGACCCGCTCGTTCTTTCCCTCAGGAACACCTCGCCCTCTGACAACTCGCGCCTCCCAAACACGGCCCGAGGCACGAGCCGCCCTCTTCATCATCATCATCATTATTATTAATTATTATTATTAATTATTATTATTTAAAAAGTGCCCCCGACAAACCGCTGGTTTTCGGAATGATTCAGAAACGCCTGCCTTGGCCGGGTTAGTGCGCGTTACATGGACGGGCAGGATACCGGTTCATCGAAGAGGACAGCACTGCGAGGCGGCCAGCAGTGCTCCACCTGCCCCCACACACACCTCCGAGAGACTCGCTGCCGAGCCCGGGAGGGCCGTGTCCTCACACACCGGCCCGCCGCTCACCCGAGTCCCACTCACCGCCGCCCGGCCCAGGAGCACACATTTCCTGCTTCCGCCTCTCAGGGCTGTGGATTCACGGTCACTGCCCACACCGGGGGGCGGGGGGCGGCTCCGGCTCCGGCTCCACCCCGAACACCGACTCACAGCTTGCTCCAGGCACTGGCCCCACTGCAGCGCCCGGCCCGGCCCGGCCCGCGCTCTCACCCCGCCCACCCCGAACTTCGCCCCCGCCCCCACCCCGAGCTCCACCCCCACCGTCGCCCCCACCCCGAGCTTCGCCCCCGCCCCCACCCCGAGCTCCGCCTTCGCCCCCACCCCGAGCTCCACCCCCACCGTCGCCCCCACCCCGAGCTTCGCCCCCGCCCCCACCCCGAGCTCCGCCTTCACCCTCCCCCCGAGCTCCACCCCCACCGTCGCCCCCACCCCGAGCTCCACCCCCACCGCCGCCCCCACCCCGAGCTTCGCCCCCGCCCCCACCCCGAGCTTCGCCTCCGCCCCCACCCCGAGCTTCGCCTTCGCCCCCGCCCCGAGCTCCACCCCCACCGTCGCCCCCACCCCGAGCTTCGCCCCCGCCCCCACCCCGAGCTTCGCCTTCGCCCCCACCCCGAGCTCCACCCCCACCGTCGCCCCCACCCCGAGCTTCGCCCCCGCCCCCACCCCGAGCTTCGCCCCCGCCCCCACCCCGAGCTTCGCCTTCGCCCCCACCCCGAGCTCCACCCCCACCGTCGCCCCCACCCCGAGCTTCGCCCCCGCCCCCACCCCGAGCTTCGCCTTCGCCCCCACCCCGAGCTCCACCCCCACCGCCGCCCCCACCCCGAGCTTCGCCCCCGCCCCCACCCCGAGCTTCGCCTTCGCCCCCACCCCGAGCTCCACCCCCACCGTCGCCCCCACCCCGAGCTTCGCCCCCGCCCCCACCCCGAGCTCCGCCTTCGCCCCCACCCCGAGCTCCACCCCCACCGTCGCCCCCACCCCGAGCTTCGCCCCCGCCCCCACCCCGAGCTCCACCCCCACCCCGAGCTCCACCCCCACCGTCGCCCCCACCCCGAGCTTCGCCCCCGCCCCCACCCCGAGCTTCGCCTTCGCCCCCACCCCGAGCTCCACCCCCACCGCCGCCCCCACCCCGAGCTTCGCCCCCGCCCCCACCCCGAGCTTCGCCTTCGCCCCCACCCCGAGCTCCACCCCCACCGTCGCCCCCACCCCGAGCTTCGCCCCCGCCCCCACCCCGAGCTCCGCCTTCGCCCCCACCCCGAGCTCCAACCCCACCGTCGCCCCCACCCCGAGCTTCGCCTTCGCCCCCACCCCGAGCTTCGCCTTCGCCCTCCTCTCCCCCACCCTCCTCTCCCCCACCCCCACCCTCCTCTCCCTCCTCTCCCCCACCCGCCTCTCCCTCACCCTCCTCTCCCCCACCCCCACCCGCCTCTCCCTCACCCCCCTCTCCCCCACCCCCACCCCCCTCTCCCCCACCCCCACCCCCCTCTCCCCCACCCCCACCCTCCTCTCCCTCACCCTCCTCTCTCCCACGCGGTCCCGGCCCCTCATCACTGAGACAAATTCCAGCACTGTTTCCGGGTTCCGGGCCCGCCCTCTCAGTGTCGGCAGCAGCAGCGAGCGAGGGCCCGGCCACCGGCAGGAGGGGCAGGCACTCGCTTCTTTTAACATCACCGGCAACCGGTGTGTGCGTGTGGCCGCCCAAATCCACAGAGATTATTGTTCAACAGGTCAAAATAAGACCCGGGATACTGTACTCGTTCATTTAGTGAAGGGCGTTCGGAGAAAAAGACAATTCCAAGCCTGGCGATGCTCGTCTTTGATTATAATTGTCATTATTATTAGAATTTGCTTTCCTTACTGCCGGGTCGCCTGGAAACCCGCGTTCCCATTCTTTTCATTCCTCATTGTGGGGCGGGTTATTCTGGAGGCCATAGAAACTCTTATTAGGGAAACATCTTCTGGAAATGAGGAAACTTTTTTTAGGCAGAGTTGTTCTGATCTGGAATTCACTGCCTGAAAGGGCGGGGGAAGAAGATTCAATAATAACTTTCAAAAGGGAATTGGATAAATACTTGAAGGGAAAGTTTTGCATGGCTATGGGGAAGGAGCAGGGGAATGGGACTAATTGGACAACTCTTTCAAAGAGCTGGCACAGGCTCAATGGGCCCCTTCTGTGCTGTGACATACATATGATACTGGTATTCATATATACTTGCTACGCTTGCACACACACATGCATACATATATTTGTAAAGAAATATGGACAGAAGTGGAATGGGGCGGTTGGTAGCAAAGCCCCCCAGGATTCGCCAATGTTTCCTAAGTCATTAAAATTCTTTGATAGGTGTACCTCCAAATTAAATTTGCACACATGGAGGTAGATCTTGACCGTGAGATAGTATTAAATGAGTGATAGCAACTCGGTAGCCCATTTTACATTGCAGATTTTTATTCAAAAATAAATTCAGTTGTTTTACAATATTGCACAAAGTCAAAATCTACCCCACAATCTTTAAAAAGGTAGCCTTCCTCGGAGCCAGGACACCAGCAATTGTGCCTTACAAAACAAAATTTGCTATTTGAAATCTGGCTGTCCCACTCCTCGTGCTGCATGCTTATTACCATGACTCAGGTGTGCAGCTAGTGCTA